>NC_063216.1:8783986-8948819 GCF_020740725.1 Corvus hawaiiensis
GAGCTACACGGACAGTTTGCACTCGGTGAAACAGCAAGAAAATGCTTGTCCGCCGAGCTGAAGGAAACTCCCTGCACAGCACACTGTGGCTGCGTGCAGTGTTCACGCTGAAGAGCGGCAAAGCTCCAAGCCATGGCTGGGCTTCACTTCTGTCCAGAGCACAGAAGGCGAAGAACCAAGCAGCTGGGCACCGGGCTCATGTACTCAGGGGAGCCAATTTCAAATGTCCAGCCAAGAGCTGCTTCACAAGCACATGCAGCTGAGAATGCTCTGGCTGCTTCAGAAAGGAAGGCGCAGCCCTTGCACTCCTGGACACAAGCTGGCCAGCAGCAGGTTCCTAAACCTTCCGTGCTGCAGAGTGCATGCAGCTGGAGCACAGCCAGAAGGAGGCGTCCAGAAAGAAGGCGTTCTTCAAGTACCCCCCTCCTCCAGGCAGCCTTGCCACTGAGCACAACACACTGCGCCTCGGGGAGCTTCTTCCTCAGCTAGATGGACCGTCCCCTTCTTCACTCTCGCAGCTCCCTTGCCCACTTGCAGCAGCTGCTGCCAAGATAAAAGGCTCCAGAAGTCAAGGCCTCTGCTGGGCTGCACTTTCCCCTTGCCTCACGTCAAAGCACCAGAAACTCTCGGCTGCACTCTGTATTTCCAGTCTCCGCTGCATCTACCACTGTCATCTCTGCATCTCCAAGCATCAAGCTGGGCACAATTCTTTCCAGGCAAAGCTGGAAGAGAAATAGGTAGCAGCACAAGTGGCCGCAGGTTGAACTTTCTGTTTTCAAGTGCTAACGTGAATCCGCACACAAGCGAGAGGCAGCCACGCTTCCTCTTGCAGCCTGTGCCATGCGCATACCAGCTCCGTGCTCTGCGCCTTCATTGTGCCGGAGTGGAACCGGTGTCTACTTCTCACCCAGAGAGCACGGTGCCGGCAGAGAAATGCTCCAGGCTGCTGCCTCTGCCCAAACACGCCTGGCCTCTGCACTTTCTCTCTCAGCGCTAGGTAGCAGCACATTCGGTCTGCGTGGTAGCCTGAATCTTAACGGAAAGCTTCTCAGCTACGTCTCGCACAGAGAACAGTTGTAGGTGAACGAGCTTACGCGGAGCTTACCCTCGACGCGTGGAAACCTGTATTTGCAGCACATCCTAGTGGTAGCCCTCTTTCCTTTCCAGCCTGCAACAGCGCCGGCAGATCGCGGTGCTCTCTGCACCTGCCTTCTCATTTGCAAGTACCAGCGCCAAGCTTACAGCCTTGCAGGGAGCGAAGAGGCGGATAGGCGTCTCGCCCAGAAGAACGTGCCAGGACCAAAAGATGGTCTTCCTTTCTCCTGCTCCTTGCCCGAATTGTGGTACTGTGTTGAAAGTCTTGCCCAGCGAAAAGCTACTCCAGCAAGTGTTTCTCTCCAAACGCATTTCGCTGAGCGAGAGCTACACGGACAGTTTGCACTCGGTGAAACAGCAAGAAAATGCTTGTCCGTCGAGCTGAAGGAAACTCCCTGCACAGCACACTGTGGCTGCGTGCAGTGTTCACGCTGAAGAGCGGCAAAGCTCCAAGCCATGGCTGGGCTTCACTTCTGTCCAGAGCACAGAAGGCGAAGAACCAAGCAGCTGGGCACCGGGCTCATGTACTCAGGGGAGCCAATTTCAAATGTCCAGCCAAGAGCTGCTTCACAAGCACATGCAGCTGAGAATGCTCTGGCTGCTTCAGAAAGGAAGGCGCAGCCCTTGCACTCCTGGACACAAGCTGGCCAGCAGCAGGTTCCTAAACCTTCCGTGCTGCAGAGTGCATGCAGCTGGAGCACAGCCAGAAGGAGGCATCCAGAAAGAAGGCGTTCTTCAAGTACCCCCCTCCTCCAGGCAGCCTTGCCACTGAGCACAACACACTGCGCCTCGGGGAGCTTCTTCTTTCCTCAGCTAGATGGACCGTCCCCTTCTTCACTCTCGCAGCTCCCTTGCCCACTTGCAGCAGCTGCTGCCAAAGAAAAAGGCTCCAGGGGTAACAGCCTCTGCTGGGCTGAACCTTCCCCTTGCCTCACGTCAAGCACCAGAAACTGTCCTCTGCACTCTGTTTTTGCCTTCTCCACCGCATCTACCACTGTCATCTCTGCATCTCCAAGCATGAAGCTAGCAGAATTGGTTCCAGGGAATACTGGAAGAGAAATAGGTAGCAGCACAAGTAGCCGCAGGTTGAACTTTCTGCTTCCGACTGCTAAAGTGAATCCGCAAACAAGCGAGTGCCACGCACGCTTCCTCTTGCAGCCTGGGCGATTCGCACAGCAGCCTGCTGCTCTGCCTTCGTTCTTATGCTCTTCGTAGCAGGTCGCGCTTTCGTTTAGCTGGAGACGAACAGTCGTCTGCTTCTCGCCCAGAGAGCACGGTGCTGGCAGCGAAAGCCTCCAGGCTGCTGCCTCTGCCCAAACACGCCTGGCCTCTGCACTTTCTCTCTCAGCGCTAGGTAGCAGCACATTCGGTCTGCCTTGTAGCCTGAATCTTAACGGAAAGCTTCTCAGCTAAGTCTCGCACAGAGAACAGTTTGAGGTCAATGAGCTTAGCCGGAGCTTACCCTCGACGCGTGGAAACCTGTATTTGCAGCACATCCTAGTGGTAGCCCTCTTTCCTTTCCAGCCTGCACAGCGCCGGCAGACGGCGGTGCTCTCTGCACCTGCCTTCTCACTTGCAAGTACCAGCGCCAAGCTTACAGCCTTGCAGGGAGCGAAGAGGCGGATAGGCGTCTCGCCCAGAAGAAGGTGCCAGGACCAAAAGATGGTCTTCCTTTCTCCTGCTCCTTGCCCGAATTGTGGTGCTGTGTTGAAAGTCTTGCCCAGCGAAAAGCTACTCCAGCAAGTGGTTCTCTCCAAACGCATTTCGCTGAGCGAGAGCTACACGGACAGTTTGCACTCGGTGAAACAGCAAGAAAATGCTTGTCCGTCGAGCTGAAGGAAAATCCCTGCACAGCACACTGTGGCTGCGTGCAGTGTTCACGCTGAAGAGCGGCAAAGCTCCAAGCCATGGCTGGGCTTCACTTCTGTCCAGAGCACAGAAGGCGAAGAACCAAGCAGCTGGGCACCGGGCTCATGTACTCAGGGGAGCCAATTTCAAATGTCCAGCCAAGAGCTGCTTCACAAGCACATGCAGCTGAGAATGCTCTGGCTGCTTCAGAAAGGAAGGCGCAGCCCTTGCACTCCTGGACACAAGCTGGCCAGCAGCAGGTTCCTAAACCTTCCGTGCTGCAGAGTGCATGCAGCTGGAGCACAGCCAGAAGGAGGCGTCCAGAAAGAAGGCGTTCTTCAAGTCCCCCCCTCCTCCAGGCAGCCTTGAAACTGAGCACAACAAACTGCGCCTCGGGGAGCTTCTTCTTTCCTCAGCTAGATGGACCGTCCCCTTCTTCACTCTCGCAGCTCCCTTGCCCACTTGCAGCAGCTGCTGCCAAAGAAAAAGGCTCCAGGGGTAACAGCCTCTGCTGGGCTGAACCTTCCCCTTGCCTCACGTCAAGCACCAGAAACTGTCCTCTGCACTCTGTTTTTCCCTTCTCCACCGCATCTACCACTGTCATCTCTGCATCTCCAAGCATGAAGCTAGCAGAATTGGTTCCAGGGAATACTGGAAGAGAAATAGGTAGCAGCACAAGTAGCCGCAGGTTGAACTTTCTGCTTCCGACTGCTAAAGTGAATCCGCAAACAAGCGAGTGCCACGCACGCTTCCTCTTGCAGCCTGGGCGATTCGCACAGCAGCCTGCTGCTCTGCCTTCGTTCTTATGCTCTTCGTAGCAGGTCGCGCTTTCGTTTAGCTGGAGACGAACAGTCGTCTGCTTCTCGCCCAGAGAGCACGGTGCTGGCAGCGAAAGCCTCCAGGCTGCTGCCTCTGCCCAAACACGCCTGGCCTCTGCACTTTCTCTCTCAGCGCTAGGTAGCAGCACATTCGGTCTGCGTGGTAGCCTGAATCTTAACGGAAAGCTTCTCAGCTAAGTCTCGCACAGAGAACAGTTGTAGGTGAACGAGCTTAGCCGGAGCTTACCCTCGACGCGTGGAAACCTGTATTTGCAGCACATCCTAGTGGTAGCCCTCTTTCCTTTCCAGCCTGCACAGCGCAGGCAGATCGCGGTGCTCTCTGCACCTGCCTTCTCACTTGCAAGTACCAGCGCCAAGCTTACAGCCTTGCAGGGAGCGAAGAGGCGGATAGGCGTCTCGCCCAGAAGAAGGTGCCAGGACCAAAAGATGGTCTTCCTTTCTCCTGCTCCTTGCCCGAATTGTGGTGCTGTGTTGAAAGTCTTGCCCAGCGAAAAGCTACTCCAGCAAGTGGTTCTCTCCAAACGCATTTCGCTGAGCGAGAGCTACACGGACAGTTTGCACTCGGTGAAACAGCAAGAAAATGCTTGTCCGCCGAGCTGAAGGAAACTCCCTGCACAGCACACTGTGGCTGCGTGCAGTGTTCACGCTGAAGAGCGGCAAAGCTCCAAGCCATGGCTGGGCTTCACTTCTGTCCAGAGCACAGAAGGCGAAGAACCAAGCAGCTGGGCACCGGGCTCATGTACTCAGGGGAGCCAATTTCAAATGTCCAGCCAAGAGCTGCTTCACAAGCACATGCAGCTGAGAATGCTCTGGCTGCTTCAGAAAGGAAGGCGCAGCCCTTGCACTCCTGGACACAAGCTGGCCAGCAGCAGGTTCCTAAACCTTCCGTGCTGCAGAGTGCATGCAGCTGGAGCACAGCCAGAAGGAGGCGTCCAGAAAGAAGGCGTTCTTCAAGTCCCCCCCTCCTCCAGGCAGCCTTGCCACTGAGCACAACACACTGCGCCTCGGGGAGCTTCTTCCTCAGCTAGATGGACCGTCCCCTTCTTCACTCTCGCAGCTCCCTTGCCCACTTGCAGCAGCTGCTGCCAAGATAAAAGGCTCCAGAAGTCAAGGCCTCTGCTGGGCTGCACTTTCCCCTTGCCTCACGTCAAAGCACCAGAAACTCTCGGCTGCACTCTGTATTTCCAGTCTCCGCTGCATCTACCACTGTCATCTCTGCATCTCCAAGCATCAAGCTGGGCACAATTCTTTCCAGGCAAAGCTGGAAGAGAAATAGGTAGCAGCACAAGTGGCCGCAGGTTGAACTTTCTGTTTTCAAGTGCTAACGTGAATCTGCACACAAGCGAGAGGCAGCCACGCTTCCTCTTGCAGCCTGTGCCATGCGCATACCAGCTCCGTGCTCTGCGCCTTCATTGTGCCGGAGTGGAACCGGTGTCTACTTCTCACCCAGAGAGCACGGTGCCGGCAGAGAAATGCTCCAGGCTGCTGCCTCTGCCCAAACACGCCTGGCCTCTGCACTTTCTCTCTCAGCGCTAGGTAGCAGCACATTCGGTCTGCGTGGTAGCCTGAATCTTAACGGAAAGCTTCTCAGCTACGTCTCGCACAGAGAACAGTTGTAGGTGAACGAGCTTACGCGGAGCTTACCCTCGACGCGTGGAAACCTGTATTTGCAGCACATCCTAGTGGTAGCCCTCTTTCCTTTCCAGCCTGCAACAGCGCCGGCAGATCGCGGTGCTCTCTGCACCTGCCTTCTCATTTGCAAGTACCAGCGCCAAGCTTACAGCCTTGCAGGGAGCGAAGAGGCGGATAGGCGTCTCGCCCAGAAGAACGTGCCAGGACCAAAAGATGGTCTTCCTTTCTGCTGCTCCTTGCCCGAATTGTGGTGCTGTGTTGAAAGTCTTGCCCAGCGAAAAGCTACTCCAGCAAGTGTTTCTCTCCAAACGCATTTCGCTGAGCGAGAGCTACACGGACAGTTTGCACTCGGTGAAACAGCAAGAAAATGCTTGTCCGTCGAGCTGAAGGAAAATCCCTGCACAGCACACTGTGGCTGCGTGCAGTGTTCACGCTGAAGAGCGGCAAAGCTCCAAGCCATGGCTGGGCTTCACTTCTGTCCAGAGCACAGAAGGCGAAGAACCAAGCAGCTGGGCACCGGGCTCATGTACTCAGGGGAGCCAATTTCAAATGTCCAGCCAAGAGCTGCTTCACAAGCACATGCAGCTGAGAATGCTCTGGCTGCTTCAGAAAGGAAGGCGCAGCCCTTGCACTCCTGGACACAAGCTGGCCAGCAGCAGGTTCCTAAACCTTCCGTGCTGCAGAGTGCATGCAGCTGGAGCACAGCCAGAAGGAGGCGTCCAGAAAGAAGGCGTTCTTCAAGTCCCCCCCTCCTCCAGGCAGCCTTGAAACTGAGCACAACAAACTGCGCCTCGGGGAGCTTCTTCTTTCCTCAGCTAGATGGACCGTCCCCTTCTTCACTCTCGCAGCTCCCTTGCCCACTTGCAGCAGCTGCTGCCAAAGAAAAAGGCTCCAGGGGTAACAGCCTCTGCTGGGCTGAACCTTCCCCTTGCCTCACGTCAAGCACCAGAAACTGTCCTCTGCACTCTGTTTTTCCCTTCTCCACCGCATCTACCACTGTCATCTCTGCATCTCCAAGCATGAAGCTAGCAGAATTGGTTCCAGGGAATACTGGAAGAGAAATAGGTAGCAGCACAAGTAGCCGCAGGTTGAACTTTCTGCTTCCGACTGCTAAAGTGAATCCGCAAACAAGCGAGTGCCACGCACGCTTCCTCTTGCAGCCTGGGCGATTCGCACAGCAGCCTGCTGCTCTGCCTTCGTTCTTATGCTCTTCGTAGCAGGTCGCGCTTTCGTTTAGCTGGAGACGAACAGTCGTCTGCTTCTCGCCCAGAGAGCACGGTGCTGGCAGCGAAAGCCTCCAGGCTGCTGCCTCTGCCCAAACACGCCTGGCCTCTGCACTTTCTCTCTCAGCGCTAGGTAGCAGCACATTCGGTCTGCGTGGTAGCCTGAATCTTAACGGAAAGCTTCTCAGCTAAGTCTCGCACAGAGAACAGTTGTAGGTGAACGAGCTTACGCGGAGCTTACCCTCGACGCGTGGAAACCTGTATTTGCAGCACATCCTAGTGGTAGCCCTCTTTCCTTTCCAGCCTGCACAGCGCAGGCAGATCGCGGTGCTCTCTGCACCTGCCTTCTCACTTGCAAGTACCAGCGCCAAGCTTACAGCCTTGCAGGGAGCGAAGAGGCGGATAGGCGTCTCGCCCAGAAGAACGTGCCAGGACCAAAAGATGGTCTTCCTTTCTCCTGCTCCTTGCCCGAATTGTGGTGCTGTGTTGAAAGTCTTGCCCAGCGAAAAGCTACTCCAGCAAGTGGTTCTCTCCAAACGCATTTCGCTGAGCGAGAGCTACACGGACAGTTTGCACTCGGTGAAACAGCAAGAAAATGCTTGTCCGCCGAGCTGAAGGAAACTCCCTGCACAGCACACTGTGGCTGCGTGCAGTGTTCACGCTGAAGAGCGGCAAAGCTCCAAGCCATGGCTGGGCTTCACTTCTGTCCAGAGCACAGAAGGCGAAGAACCAAGCAGCTGGGCACCGGGCTCATGTACTCAGGGGAGCCAATTTCAAATGTCCAGCCAAGAGCTGCTTCACAAGCACATGCAGCTGAGAATGCTCTGGCTGCTTCAGAAAGGAAGGCGCAGCCCTTGCACTCCTGGACACAAGCTGGCCAGCAGCAGGTTCCTAAACCTTCCGTGCTGCAGAGTGCATGCAGCTGGAGCACAGCCAGAAGGAGGCGTCCAGAAAGAAGGCGTTCTTCAAGTCCCCCCCTCCTCCAGGCAGCCTTGCCACTGAGCACAACACACTGCGCCTCGGGGAGCTTCTTCCTCAGCTAGATGGACCGTCCCCTTCTTCACTCTCGCAGCTCCCTTGCCCACTTGCAGCAGCTGCTGCCAAGATAAAAGGCTCCAGAAGTCAAGGCCTCTGCTGGGCTGCACTTTCCCCTTGCCTCACGTCAAAGCACCAGAAACTCTCGGCTGCACTCTGTATTTCCAGTCTCCGCTGCATCTACCACTGTCATCTCTGCATCTCCAAGCATCAAGCTGGGCACAATTCTTTCCAGGCAAAGCTGGAAGAGAAATAGGTAGCAGCACAAGTGGCCGCAGGTTGAACTTTCTGTTTTCAAGTGCTAACGTGAATCTGCACACAAGCGAGAGGCAGCCACGCTTCCTCTTGCAGCCTGTGCCATGCGCATACCAGCTCCGTGCTCTGCGCCTTCATTGTGCCGGAGTGGAACCGGTGTCTACTTCTCACCCAGAGAGCACGGTGCCGGCAGAGAAATGCTCCAGGCTGCTGCCTCTGCCCAAACACGCCTGGCCTCTGCACTTTCTCTCTCAGCGCTAGGTAGCAGCACATTCGGTCTGCGTGGTAGCCTGAATCTTAACGGAAAGCTTCTCAGCTACGTCTCGCACAGAGAACAGTTGTAGGTGAACGAGCTTACGCGGAGCTTACCCTCGACGCGTGGAAACCTGTATTTGCAGCACATCCTAGTGGTAGCCCTCTTTCCTTTCCAGCCTGCAACAGCGCCGGCAGATCGCGGTGCTCTCTGCACCTGCCTTCTCATTTGCAAGTACCAGCGCCAAGCTTACAGCCTTGCAGGGAGCGAAGAGGCGGATAGGCGTCTCGCCCAGAAGAAGGTGCCAGGACCAAAAGATGGTCTTCCTTTCTGCTGCTCCTTGCCCGAATTGTGGTGCTGTGTTGAAAGTCTTGCCCAGCGAAAAGCTACTCCAGCAAGTGGTTCTCTCCAAACGCATTTCGCTGAGCGAGAGCTACACGGACAGTTTGCACTCGGTGAAACAGCAAGAAAATGCTTGTCCGTCGAGCTGAAGGAAAATCCCTGCACAGCACACTGTGGCTGCGTGCAGTGTTCACGCTGAAGAGCGGCAAAGCTCCAAGCCATGGCTGGGCTTCACTTCTGTCCAGAGCACAGAAGGCGAAGAACCAAGCAGCTGGGCACCGGGCTCATGTACTCAGGGGAGCCAATTTCAAATGTCCAGCCAAGAGCTGCTTCACAAGCACATGCAGCTGAGAATGCTCTGGCTGCTTCAGAAAGGAAGGCGCAGCCCTTGCACTCCTGGACACAAGCTGGCCAGCAGCAGGTTCCTAAACCTTCCGTGCTGCAGAGTGCATGCAGCTGGAGCACAGCCAGAAGGAGGCGTCCAGAAAGAAGGCGTTCTTCAAGTCCCCCCCTCCTCCAGGCAGCCTTGAAACTGAGCACAACAAACTGCGCCTCGGGGAGCTTCTTCTTTCCTCAGCTAGATGGACCGTCCCCTTCTTCACTCTCGCAGCTCCCTTGCCCACTTGCAGCAGCTGCTGCCAAAGAAAAAGGCTCCAGGGGTAACAGCCTCTGCTGGGCTGAACCTTCCCCTTGCCTCACGTCAAGCACCAGAAACTGTCCTCTGCACTCTGTTTTTCCCTTCTCCACCGCATCTACCACTGTCATCTCTGCATCTCCAAGCATGAAGCTAGCAGAATTGGTTCCAGGGAATACTGGAAGAGAAATAGGTAGCAGCACAAGTAGCCGCAGGTTGAACTTTCTGCTTCCGACTGCTAAAGTGAATCCGCAAACAAGCGAGTGCCACGCACGCTTCCTCTTGCAGCCTGGGCGATTCGCACAGCAGCCTGCTGCTCTGCCTTCGTTCTTATGCTCTTCGTAGCAGGTCGCGCTTTCGTTTAGCTGGAGACGAACAGTCGTCTGCTTCTCGCCCAGAGAGCACGGTGCTGGCAGCGAAAGCCTCCAGGCTGCTGCCTCTGCCCAAACACGCCTGGCCTCTGCACTTTCTCTCTCAGCGCTAGGTAGCAGCACATTCGGTCTGCGTGGTAGCCTGAATCTTAACGGAAAGCTTCTCAGCTAAGTCTCGCACAGAGAACAGTTGTAGGTGAACGAGCTTAGCCGGAGCTTACCCTCGACGCGTGGAAACCTGTATTTGCAGCACATCCTAGTGGTAGCCCTCTTTCCTTTCCAGCCTGCACAGCGCAGGCAGATCGCGGTGCTCTCTGCACCTGCCTTCTCACTTGCAAGTACCAGCGCCAAGCTTACAGCCTTGCAGGGAGCGAAGAGGCGGATAGGCGTCTCGCCCAGAAGAACGTGCCAGGACCAAAAGATGGTCTTCCTTTCTCCTGCTCCTTGCCCGAATTGTGGTGCTGTGTTGAAAGTCTTGCCCAGCGAAAAGCTACTCCAGCAAGTGGTTCTCTCCAAACGCATTTCGCTGAGCGAGAGCTACACGGACAGTTTGCACTCGGTGAAACAGCAAGAAAATGCTTGTCCGCCGAGCTGAAGGAAACTCCCTGCACAGCACACTGTGGCTGCGTGCAGTGTTCACGCTGAAGAGCGGCAAAGCTCCAAGCCATGGCTGGGCTTCACTTCTGTCCAGAGCACAGAAGGCGAAGAACCAAGCAGCTGGGCACCGGGCTCATGTACTCAGGGGAGCCAATTTCAAATGTCCAGCCAAGAGCTGCTTCACAAGCACATGCAGCTGAGAATGCTCTGGCTGCTTCAGAAAGGAAGGCGCAGCCCTTGCACTCCTGGACACAAGCTGGCCAGCAGCAGGTTCCTAAACCTTCCGTGCTGCAGAGTGCATGCAGCTGGAGCACAGCCAGAAGGAGGCGTCCAGAAAGAAGGCGTTCTTCAAGTCCCCCCCTCCTCCAGGCAGCCTTGCCACTGAGCACAACACACTGCGCCTCGGGGAGCTTCTTCCTCAGCTAGATGGACCGTCCCCTTCTTCACTCTCGCAGCTCCCTTGCCCACTTGCAGCAGCTGCTGCCAAGATAAAAGGCTCCAGAAGTCAAGGCCTCTGCTGGGCTGCACTTTCCCCTTGCCTCACGTCAAAGCACCAGAAACTCTCGGCTGCACTCTGTATTTCCAGTCTCCGCTGCATCTACCACTGTCATCTCTGCATCTCCAAGCATCAAGCTGGGCACAATTCTTTCCAGGCAAAGCTGGAAGAGAAATAGGTAGCAGCACAAGTGGCCGCAGGTTGAACTTTCTGTTTTCAAGTGCTAACGTGAATCTGCACACAAGCGAGAGGCAGCCACGCTTCCTCTTGCAGCCTGTGCCATGCGCATACCAGCTCCGTGCTCTGCGCCTTCATTGTGCCGGAGTGGAACCGGTGTCTACTTCTCACCCAGAGAGCACGGTGCCGGCAGAGAAATGCTCCAGGCTGCTGCCTCTGCCCAAACACGCCTGGCCTCTGCACTTTCTCTCTCAGCGCTAGGTAGCAGCACATTCGGTCTGCGTGGTAGCCTGAATCTTAACGGAAAGCTTCTCAGCTACGTCTCGCACAGAGAACAGTTGTAGGTGAACGAGCTTACGCGGAGCTTACCCTCGACGCGTGGAAACCTGTATTTGCAGCACATCCTAGTGGTAGCCCTCTTTCCTTTCCAGCCTGCAACAGCGCCGGCAGATCGCGGTGCTCTCTGCACCTGCCTTCTCATTTGCAAGTACCAGCGCCAAGCTTACAGCCTTGCAGGGAGCGAAGAGGCGGATAGGCGTCTCGCCCAGAAGAACGTGCCAGGACCAAAAGATGGTCTTCCTTTCTGCTGCTCCTTGCCCGAATTGTGGTGCTGTGTTGAAAGTCTTGCCCAGCGAAAAGCTACTCCAGCAAGTGTTTCTCTCCAAACGCATTTCGCTGAGCGAGAGCTACACGGACAGTTTGCACTCGGTGAAACAGCAAGAAAATGCTTGTCCGTCGAGCTGAAGGAAAATCCCTGCACAGCACACTGTGGCTGCGTGCAGTGTTCACGCTGAAGAGCGGCAAAGCTCCAAGCCATGGCTGGGCTTCACTTCTGTCCAGAGCACAGAAGGCGAAGAACCAAGCAGCTGGGCACCGGGCTCATGTACTCAGGGGAGCCAATTTCAAATGTCCAGCCAAGAGCTGCTTCACAAGCACATGCAGCTGAGAATGCTCTGGCTGCTTCAGAAAGGAAGGCGCAGCCCTTGCACTCCTGGACACAAGCTGGCCAGCAGCAGGTTCCTAAACCTTCCGTGCTGCAGAGTGCATGCAGCTGGAGCACAGCCAGAAGGAGGCGTCCAGAAAGAAGGCGTTCTTCAAGTCCCCCCCTCCTCCAGGCAGCCTTGAAACTGAGCACAACAAACTGCGCCTCGGGGAGCTTCTTCTTTCCTCAGCTAGATGGACCGTCCCCTTCTTCACTCTCGCAGCTCCCTTGCCCACTTGCAGCAGCTGCTGCCAAAGAAAAAGGCTCCAGGGGTAACAGCCTCTGCTGGGCTGAACCTTCCCCTTGCCTCACGTCAAGCACCAGAAACTGTCCTCTGCACTCTGTTTTTCCCTTCTCCACCGCATCTACCACTGTCATCTCTGCATCTCCAAGCATGAAGCTAGCAGAATTGGTTCCAGGGAATACTGGAAGAGAAATAGGTAGCAGCACAAGTAGCCGCAGGTTGAACTTTCTGCTTCCGACTGCTAAAGTGAATCCGCAAACAAGCGAGTGCCACGCACGCTTCCTCTTGCAGCCTGGGCGATTCGCACAGCAGCCTGCTGCTCTGCCTTCGTTCTTATGCTCTTCGTAGCAGGTCGCGCTTTCGTTTAGCTGGAGACGAACAGTCGTCTGCTTCTCGCCCAGAGAGCACGGTGCTGGCAGCGAAAGCCTCCAGGCTGCTGCCTCTGCCCAAACACGCCTGGCCTCTGCACTTTCTCTCTCAGCGCTAGGTAGCAGCACATTCGGTCTGCGTGGTAGCCTGAATCTTAACGGAAAGCTTCTCAGCTAAGTCTCGCACAGAGAACAGTTGTAGGTGAACGAGCTTACGCGGAGCTTACCCTCGACGCGTGGAAACCTGTATTTGCAGCACATCCTAGTGGTAGCCCTCTTTCCTTTCCAGCCTGCACAGCGCAGGCAGATCGCGGTGCTCTCTGCACCTGCCTTCTCACTTGCAAGTACCAGCGCCAAGCTTACAGCCTTGCAGGGAGCGAAGAGGCGGATAGGCGTCTCGCCCAGAAGAACGTGCCAGGACCAAAAGATGGTCTTCCTTTCTCCTGCTCCTTGCCCGAATTGTGGTGCTGTGTTGAAAGTCTTGCCCAGCGAAAAGCTACTCCAGCAAGTGGTTCTCTCCAAACGCATTTCGCTGAGCGAGAGCTACACGGACAGTTTGCACTCGGTGAAACAGCAAGAAAATGCTTGTCCGCCGAGCTGAAGGAAACTCCCTGCACAGCACACTGTGGCTGCGTGCAGTGTTCACGCTGAAGAGCGGCAAAGCTCCAAGCCATGGCTGGGCTTCACTTCTGTCCAGAGCACAGAAGGCGAAGAACCAAGCAGCTGGGCACCGGGCTCATGTACTCAGGGGAGCCAATTTCAAATGTCCAGCCAAGAGCTGCTTCACAAGCACATGCAGCTGAGAATGCTCTGGCTGCTTCAGAAAGGAAGGCGCAGCCCTTGCACTCCTGGACACAAGCTGGCCAGCAGCAGGTTCCTAAACCTTCCGTGCTGCAGAGTGCATGCAGCTGGAGCACAGCCAGAAGGAGGCGTCCAGAAAGAAGGCGTTCTTCAAGTCCCCCCCTCCTCCAGGCAGCCTTGCCACTGAGCACAACACACTGCGCCTCGGGGAGCTTCTTCCTCAGCTAGATGGACCGTCCCCTTCTTCACTCTCGCAGCTCCCTTGCCCACTTGCAGCAGCTGCTGCCAAGATAAAAGGCTCCAGAAGTCAAGGCCTCTGCTGGGCTGCACTTTCCCCTTGCCTCACGTCAAAGCACCAGAAACTCTCGGCTGCACTCTGTATTTCCAGTCTCCGCTGCATCTACCACTGTCATCTCTGCATCTCCAAGCATCAAGCTGGGCACAATTCTTTCCAGGCAAAGCTGGAAGAGAAATAGGTAGCAGCACAAGTGGCCGCAGGTTGAACTTTCTGTTTTCAAGTGCTAACGTGAATCTGCACACAAGCGAGAGGCAGCCACGCTTCCTCTTGCAGCCTGTGCCATGCGCATACCAGCTCCGTGCTCTGCGCCTTCATTGTGCCGGAGTGGAACCGGTGTCTACTTCTCACCCAGAGAGCACGGTGCCGGCAGAGAAATGCTCCAGGCTGCTGCCTCTGCCCAAACACGCCTGGCCTCTGCACTTTCTCTCTCAGCGCTAGGTAGCAGCACATTCGGTCTGCGTGGTAGCCTGAATCTTAACGGAAAGCTTCTCAGCTACGTCTCGCACAGAGAACAGTTGTAGGTGAACGAGCTTACGCGGAGCTTACCCTCGACGCGTGGAAACCTGTATTTGCAGCACATCCTAGTGGTAGCCCTCTTTCCTTTCCAGCCTGCAACAGCGCCGGCAGATCGCGGTGCTCTCTGCACCTGCCTTCTCATTTGCAAGTACCAGCGCCAAGCTTACAGCCTTGCAGGGAGCGAAGAGGCGGATAGGCGTCTCGCCCAGAAGAACGTGCCAGGACCAAAAGATGGTCTTCCTTTCTGCTGCTCCTTGCCCGAATTGTGGTGCTGTGTTGAAAGTCTTGCCCAGCGAAAAGCTACTCCAGCAAGTGTTTCTCTCCAAACGCATTTCGCTGAGCGAGAGCTACACGGACAGTTTGCACTCGGTGAAACAGCAAGAAAATGCTTGTCCGTCGAGCTGAAGGAAAATCCCTGCACAGCACACTGTGGCTGCGTGCAGTGTTCACGCTGAAGAGCGGCAAAGCTCCAAGCCATGGCTGGGCTTCACTTCTGTCCAGAGCACAGAAGGCGAAGAACCAAGCAGCTGGGCACCGGGCTCATGTACTCAGGGGAGCCAATTTCAAATGTCCAGCCAAGAGCTGCTTCACAAGCACATGCAGCTGAGAATGCTCTGGCTGCTTCAGAAAGGAAGGCGCAGCCCTTGCACTCCTGGACACAAGCTGGCCAGCAGCAGGTTCCTAAACCTTCCGTGCTGCAGAGTGCATGCAGCTGGAGCACAGCCAGAAGGAGGCGTCCAGAAAGAAGGCGTTCTTCAAGTCCCCCCCTCCTCCAGGCAGCCTTGAAACTGAGCACAACAAACTGCGCCTCGGGGAGCTTCTTCTTTCCTCAGCTAGATGGACCGTCCCCTTCTTCACTCTCGCAGCTCCCTTGCCCACTTGCAGCAGCTGCTGCCAAAGAAAAAGGCTCCAGGGGTAACAGCCTCTGCTGGGCTGAACCTTCCCCTTGCCTCACGTCAAGCACCAGAAACTGTCCTCTGCACTCTGTTTTTCCCTTCTCCACCGCATCTACCACTGTCATCTCTGCATCTCCAAGCATGAAGCTAGCAGAATTGGTTCCAGGGAATACTGGAAGAGAAATAGGTAGCAGCACAAGTAGCCGCAGGTTGAACTTTCTGCTTCCGACTGCTAAAGTGAATCCGCAAACAAGCGAGTGCCACGCACGCTTCCTCTTGCAGCCTGGGCGATTCGCACAGCAGCCTGCTGCTCTGCCTTCGTTCTTATGCTCTTCGTAGCAGGTCGCGCTTTCGTTTAGCTGGAGACGAACAGTCGTCTGCTTCTCGCCCAGAGAGCACGGTGCTGGCAGCGAAAGCCTCCAGGCTGCTGCCTCTGCCCAAACACGCCTGGCCTCTGCACTTTCTCTCTCAGCGCTAGGTAGCAGCACATTCGGTCTGCGTGGTAGCCTGAATCTTAACGGAAAGCTTCTCAGCTAAGTCTCGCACAGAGAACAGTTGTAGGTGAACGAGCTTACGCGGAGCTTACCCTCGACGCGTGGAAACCTGTATTTGCAGCACATCCTAGTGGTAGCCCTCTTTCCTTTCCAGCCTGCACAGCGCAGGCAGATCGCGGTGCTCTCTGCACCTGCCTTCTCACTTGCAAGTACCAGCGCCAAGCTTACAGCCTTGCAGGGAGCGAAGAGGCGGATAGGCGTCTCGCCCAGAAGAACGTGCCAGGACCAAAAGATGGTCTTCCTTTCTCCTGCTCCTTGCCCGAATTGTGGTGCTGTGTTGAAAGTCTTGCCCAGCGAAAAGCTACTCCAGCAAGTGGTTCTCTCCAAACGCATTTCGCTGAGCGAGAGCTACACGGACAGTTTGCACTCGGTGAAACAGCAAGAAAATGCTTGTCCGCCGAGCTGAAGGAAACTCCCTGCACAGCACACTGTGGCTGCGTGCAGTGTTCACGCTGAAGAGCGGCAAAGCTCCAAGCCATGGCTGGGCTTCACTTCTGTCCAGAGCACAGAAGGCGAAGAACCAAGCAGCTGGGCACCGGGCTCATGTACTCAGGGGAGCCAATTTCAAATGTCCAGCCAAGAGCTGCTTCACAAGCACATGCAGCTGAGAATGCTCTGGCTGCTTCAGAAAGGAAGGCGCAGCCCTTGCACTCCTGGACACAAGCTGGCCAGCAGCAGGTTCCTAAACCTTCCGTGCTGCAGAGTGCATGCAGCTGGAGCACAGCCAGAAGGAGGCGTCCAGAAAGAAGGCGTTCTTCAAGTCCCCCCCTCCTCCAGGCAGCCTTGCCACTGAGCACAACACACTGCGCCTCGGGGAGCTTCTTCCTCAGCTAGATGGACCGTCCCCTTCTTCACTCTCGCAGCTCCCTTGCCCACTTGCAGCAGCTGCTGCCAAGATAAAAGGCTCCAGAAGTCAAGGCCTCTGCTGGGCTGCACTTTCCCCTTGCCTCACGTCAAAGCACCAGAAACTCTCGGCTGCACTCTGTATTTCCAGTCTCCGCTGCATCTACCACTGTCATCTCTGCATCTCCAAGCATCAAGCTGGGCACAATTCTTTCCAGGCAAAGCTGGAAGAGAAATAGGTAGCAGCACAAGTGGCCGCAGGTTGAACTTTCTGTTTTCAAGTGCTAACGTGAATCTGCACACAAGCGAGAGGCAGCCACGCTTCCTCTTGCAGCCTGTGCCATGCGCATACCAGCTCCGTGCTCTGCGCCTTCATTGTGCCGGAGTGGAACCGGTGTCTACTTCTCACCCAGAGAGCACGGTGCCGGCAGAGAAATGCTCCAGGCTGCTGCCTCTGCCCAAACACGCCTGGCCTCTGCACTTTCTCTCTCAGCGCTAGGTAGCAGCACATTCGGTCTGCGTGGTAGCCTGAATCTTAACGGAAAGCTTCTCAGCTACGTCTCGCACAGAGAACAGTTGTAGGTGAACGAGCTTACGCGGAGCTTACCCTCGACGCGTGGAAACCTGTATTTGCAGCACATCCTAGTGGTAGCCCTCTTTCCTTTCCAGCCTGCAACAGCGCCGGCAGATCGCGGTGCTCTCTGCACCTGCCTTCTCATTTGCAAGTACCAGCGCCAAGCTTACAGCCTTGCAGGGAGCGAAGAGGCGGATAGGCGTCTCGCCCAGAAGAAGGTGCCAGGACCAAAAGATGGTCTTCCTTTCTGCTGCTCCTTGCCCGAATTGTGGTGCTGTGTTGAAAGTCTTGCCCAGCGAAAAGCTACTCCAGCAAGTGGTTCTCTCCAAACGCATTTCGCTGAGCGAGAGCTACACGGACAGTTTGCACTCGGTGAAACAGCAAGAAAATGCTTGTCCGTCGAGCTGAAGGAAAATCCCTGCACAGCACACTGTGGCTGCGTGCAGTGTTCACGCTGAAGAGCGGCAAAGCTCCAAGCCATGGCTGGGCTTCACTTCTGTCCAGAGCACAGAAGGCGAAGAACCAAGCAGCTGGGCACCGGGCTCATGTACTCAGGGGAGCCAATTTCAAATGTCCAGCCAAGAGCTGCTTCACAAGCACATGCAGCTGAGAATGCTCTGGCTGCTTCAGAAAGGAAGGCGCAGCCCTTGCACTCCTGGACACAAGCTGGCCAGCAGCAGGTTCCTAAACCTTCCGTGCTGCAGAGTGCATGCAGCTGGAGCACAGCCAGAAGGAGGCGTCCAGAAAGAAGGCGTTCTTCAAGTCCCCCCCTCCTCCAGGCAGCCTTGAAACTGAGCACAACAAACTGCGCCTCGGGGAGCTTCTTCTTTCCTCAGCTAGATGGACCGTCCCCTTCTTCACTCTCGCAGCTCCCTTGCCCACTTGCAGCAGCTGCTGCCAAAGAAAAAGGCTCCAGGGGTAACAGCCTCTGCTGGGCTGAACCTTCCCCTTGCCTCACGTCAAGCACCAGAAACTGTCCTCTGCACTCTGTTTTTCCCTTCTCCACCGCATCTACCACTGTCATCTCTGCATCTCCAAGCATGAAGCTAGCAGAATTGGTTCCAGGGAATACTGGAAGAGAAATAGGTAGCAGCACAAGTAGCCGCAGGTTGAACTTTCTGCTTCCGACTGCTAAAGTGAATCCGCAAACAAGCGAGTGCCACGCACGCTTCCTCTTGCAGCCTGGGCGATTCGCACAGCAGCCTGCTGCTCTGCCTTCGTTCTTATGCTCTTCGTAGCAGGTCGCGCTTTCGTTTAGCTGGAGACGAACAGTCGTCTGCTTCTCGCCCAGAGAGCACGGTGCTGGCAGCGAAAGCCTCCAGGCTGCTGCCTCTGCCCAAACACGCCTGGCCTCTGCACTTTCTCTCTCAGCGCTAGGTAGCAGCACATTCGGTCTGCGTGGTAGCCTGAATCTTAACGGAAAGCTTCTCAGCTAAGTCTCGCACAGAGAACAGTTGTAGGTGAACGAGCTTAGCCGGAGCTTACCCTCGACGCGTGGAAACCTGTATTTGCAGCACATCCTAGTGGTAGCCCTCTTTCCTTTCCAGCCTGCACAGCGCAGGCAGATCGCGGTGCTCTCTGCACCTGCCTTCTCACTTGCAAGTACCAGCGCCAAGCTTACAGCCTTGCAGGGAGCGAAGAGGCGGATAGGCGTCTCGCCCAGAAGAACGTGCCAGGACCAAAAGATGGTCTTCCTTTCTCCTGCTCCTTGCCCGAATTGTGGTGCTGTGTTGAAAGTCTTGCCCAGCGAAAAGCTACTCCAGCAAGTGGTTCTCTCCAAACGCATTTCGCTGAGCGAGAGCTACACGGACAGTTTGCACTCGGTGAAACAGCAAGAAAATGCTTGTCCGCCGAGCTGAAGGAAACTCCCTGCACAGCACACTGTGGCTGCGTGCAGTGTTCACGCTGAAGAGCGGCAAAGCTCCAAGCCATGGCTGGGCTTCACTTCTGTCCAGAGCACAGAAGGCGAAGAACCAAGCAGCTGGGCACCGGGCTCATGTACTCAGGGGAGCCAATTTCAAATGTCCAGCCAAGAGCTGCTTCACAAGCACATGCAGCTGAGAATGCTCTGGCTGCTTCAGAAAGGAAGGCGCAGCCCTTGCACTCCTGGACACAAGCTGGCCAGCAGCAGGTTCCTAAACCTTCCGTGCTGCAGAGTGCATGCAGCTGGAGCACAGCCAGAAGGAGGCGTCCAGAAAGAAGGCGTTCTTCAAGTCCCCCCCTCCTCCAGGCAGCCTTGCCACTGAGCACAACACACTGCGCCTCGGGGAGCTTCTTCCTCAGCTAGATGGACCGTCCCCTTCTTCACTCTCGCAGCTCCCTTGCCCACTTGCAGCAGCTGCTGCCAAGATAAAAGGCTCCAGAAGTCAAGGCCTCTGCTGGGCTGCACTTTCCCCTTGCCTCACGTCAAAGCACCAGAAACTCTCGGCTGCACTCTGTATTTCCAGTCTCCGCTGCATCTACCACTGTCATCTCTGCATCTCCAAGCATCAAGCTGGGCACAATTCTTTCCAGGCAAAGCTGGAAGAGAAATAGGTAGCAGCACAAGTGGCCGCAGGTTGAACTTTCTGTTTTCAAGTGCTAACGTGAATCTGCACACAAGCGAGAGGCAGCCACGCTTCCTCTTGCAGCCTGTGCCATGCGCATACCAGCTCCGTGCTCTGCGCCTTCATTGTGCCGGAGTGGAACCGGTGTCTACTTCTCACCCAGAGAGCACGGTGCCGGCAGAGAAATGCTCCAGGCTGCTGCCTCTGCCCAAACACGCCTGGCCTCTGCACTTTCTCTCTCAGCGCTAGGTAGCAGCACATTCGGTCTGCGTGGTAGCCTGAATCTTAACGGAAAGCTTCTCAGCTACGTCTCGCACAGAGAACAGTTGTAGGTGAACGAGCTTACGCGGAGCTTACCCTCGACGCGTGGAAACCTGTATTTGCAGCACATCCTAGTGGTAGCCCTCTTTCCTTTCCAGCCTGCAACAGCGCCGGCAGATCGCGGTGCTCTCTGCACCTGCCTTCTCATTTGCAAGTACCAGCGCCAAGCTTACAGCCTTGCAGGGAGCGAAGAGGCGGATAGGCGTCTCGCCCAGAAGAACGTGCCAGGACCAAAAGATGGTCTTCCTTTCTGCTGCTCCTTGCCCGAATTGTGGTGCTGTGTTGAAAGTCTTGCCCAGCGAAAAGCTACTCCAGCAAGTGTTTCTCTCCAAACGCATTTCGCTGAGCGAGAGCTACACGGACAGTTTGCACTCGGTGAAACAGCAAGAAAATGCTTGTCCGTCGAGCTGAAGGAAAATCCCTGCACAGCACACTGTGGCTGCGTGCAGTGTTCACGCTGAAGAGCGGCAAAGCTCCAAGCCATGGCTGGGCTTCACTTCTGTCCAGAGCACAGAAGGCGAAGAACCAAGCAGCTGGGCACCGGGCTCATGTACTCAGGGGAGCCAATTTCAAATGTCCAGCCAAGAGCTGCTTCACAAGCACATGCAGCTGAGAATGCTCTGGCTGCTTCAGAAAGGAAGGCGCAGCCCTTGCACTCCTGGACACAAGCTGGCCAGCAGCAGGTTCCTAAACCTTCCGTGCTGCAGAGTGCATGCAGCTGGAGCACAGCCAGAAGGAGGCGTCCAGAAAGAAGGCGTTCTTCAAGTCCCCCCCTCCTCCAGGCAGCCTTGAAACTGAGCACAACAAACTGCGCCTCGGGGAGCTTCTTCTTTCCTCAGCTAGATGGACCGTCCCCTTCTTCACTCTCGCAGCTCCCTTGCCCACTTGCAGCAGCTGCTGCCAAAGAAAAAGGCTCCAGGGGTAACAGCCTCTGCTGGGCTGAACCTTCCCCTTGCCTCACGTCAAGCACCAGAAACTGTCCTCTGCACTCTGTTTTTCCCTTCTCCACCGCATCTACCACTGTCATCTCTGCATCTCCAAGCATGAAGCTAGCAGAATTGGTTCCAGGGAATACTGGAAGAGAAATAGGTAGCAGCACAAGTAGCCGCAGGTTGAACTTTCTGCTTCCGACTGCTAAAGTGAATCCGCAAACAAGCGAGTGCCACGCACGCTTCCTCTTGCAGCCTGGGCGATTCGCACAGCAGCCTGCTGCTCTGCCTTCGTTCTTATGCTCTTCGTAGCAGGTCGCGCTTTCGTTTAGCTGGAGACGAACAGTCGTCTGCTTCTCGCCCAGAGAGCACGGTGCTGGCAGCGAAAGCCTCCAGGCTGCTGCCTCTGCCCAAACACGCCTGGCCTCTGCACTTTCTCTCTCAGCGCTAGGTAGCAGCACATTCGGTCTGCGTGGTAGCCTGAATCTTAACGGAAAGCTTCTCAGCTAAGTCTCGCACAGAGAACAGTTGTAGGTGAACGAGCTTACGCGGAGCTTACCCTCGACGCGTGGAAACCTGTATTTGCAGCACATCCTAGTGGTAGCCCTCTTTCCTTTCCAGCCTGCACAGCGCAGGCAGATCGCGGTGCTCTCTGCACCTGCCTTCTCACTTGCAAGTACCAGCGCCAAGCTTACAGCCTTGCAGGGAGCGAAGAGGCGGATAGGCGTCTCGCCCAGAAGAACGTGCCAGGACCAAAAGATGGTCTTCCTTTCTCCTGCTCCTTGCCCGAATTGTGGTGCTGTGTTGAAAGTCTTGCCCAGCGAAAAGCTACTCCAGCAAGTGGTTCTCTCCAAACGCATTTCGCTGAGCGAGAGCTACACGGACAGTTTGCACTCGGTGAAACAGCAAGAAAATGCTTGTCCGCCGAGCTGAAGGAAACTCCCTGCACAGCACACTGTGGCTGCGTGCAGTGTTCACGCTGAAGAGCGGCAAAGCTCCAAGCCATGGCTGGGCTTCACTTCTGTCCAGAGCACAGAAGGCGAAGAACCAAGCAGCTGGGCACCGGGCTCATGTACTCAGGGGAGCCAATTTCAAATGTCCAGCCAAGAGCTGCTTCACAAGCACATGCAGCTGAGAATGCTCTGGCTGCTTCAGAAAGGAAGGCGCAGCCCTTGCACTCCTGGACACAAGCTGGCCAGCAGCAGGTTCCTAAACCTTCCGTGCTGCAGAGTGCATGCAGCTGGAGCACAGCCAGAAGGAGGCGTCCAGAAAGAAGGCGTTCTTCAAGTCCCCCCCTCCTCCAGGCAGCCTTGCCACTGAGCACAACACACTGCGCCTCGGGGAGCTTCTTCCTCAGCTAGATGGACCGTCCCCTTCTTCACTCTCGCAGCTCCCTTGCCCACTTGCAGCAGCTGCTGCCAAGATAAAAGGCTCCAGAAGTCAAGGCCTCTGCTGGGCTGCACTTTCCCCTTGCCTCACGTCAAAGCACCAGAAACTCTCGGCTGCACTCTGTATTTCCAGTCTCCGCTGCATCTACCACTGTCATCTCTGCATCTCCAAGCATCAAGCTGGGCACAATTCTTTCCAGGCAAAGCTGGAAGAGAAATAGGTAGCAGCACAAGTGGCCGCAGGTTGAACTTTCTGTTTTCAAGTGCTAACGTGAATCTGCACACAAGCGAGAGGCAGCCACGCTTCCTCTTGCAGCCTGTGCCATGCGCATACCAGCTCCGTGCTCTGCGCCTTCATTGTGCCGGAGTGGAACCGGTGTCTACTTCTCACCCAGAGAGCACGGTGCCGGCAGAGAAATGCTCCAGGCTGCTGCCTCTGCCCAAACACGCCTGGCCTCTGCACTTTCTCTCTCAGCGCTAGGTAGCAGCACATTCGGTCTGCGTGGTAGCCTGAATCTTAACGGAAAGCTTCTCAGCTACGTCTCGCACAGAGAACAGTTGTAGGTGAACGAGCTTACGCGGAGCTTACCCTCGACGCGTGGAAACCTGTATTTGCAGCACATCCTAGTGGTAGCCCTCTTTCCTTTCCAGCCTGCAACAGCGCCGGCAGATCGCGGTGCTCTCTGCACCTGCCTTCTCATTTGCAAGTACCAGCGCCAAGCTTACAGCCTTGCAGGGAGCGAAGAGGCGGATAGGCGTCTCGCCCAGAAGAACGTGCCAGGACCAAAAGATGGTCTTCCTTTCTGCTGCTCCTTGCCCGAATTGTGGTGCTGTGTTGAAAGTCTTGCCCAGCGAAAAGCTACTCCAGCAAGTGTTTCTCTCCAAACGCATTTCGCTGAGCGAGAGCTACACGGACAGTTTGCACTCGGTGAAACAGCAAGAAAATGCTTGTCCGTCGAGCTGAAGGAAAATCCCTGCACAGCACACTGTGGCTGCGTGCAGTGTTCACGCTGAAGAGCGGCAAAGCTCCAAGCCATGGCTGGGCTTCACTTCTGTCCAGAGCACAGAAGGCGAAGAACCAAGCAGCTGGGCACCGGGCTCATGTACTCAGGGGAGCCAATTTCAAATGTCCAGCCAAGAGCTGCTTCACAAGCACATGCAGCTGAGAATGCTCTGGCTGCTTCAGAAAGGAAGGCGCAGCCCTTGCACTCCTGGACACAAGCTGGCCAGCAGCAGGTTCCTAAACCTTCCGTGCTGCAGAGTGCATGCAGCTGGAGCACAGCCAGAAGGAGGCGTCCAGAAAGAAGGCGTTCTTCAAGTCCCCCCCTCCTCCAGGCAGCCTTGAAACTGAGCACAACAAACTGCGCCTCGGGGAGCTTCTTCTTTCCTCAGCTAGATGGACCGTCCCCTTCTTCACTCTCGCAGCTCCCTTGCCCACTTGCAGCAGCTGCTGCCAAAGAAAAAGGCTCCAGGGGTAACAGCCTCTGCTGGGCTGAACCTTCCCCTTGCCTCACGTCAAGCACCAGAAACTGTCCTCTGCACTCTGTTTTTCCCTTCTCCACCGCATCTACCACTGTCATCTCTGCATCTCCAAGCATGAAGCTAGCAGAATTGGTTCCAGGGAATACTGGAAGAGAAATAGGTAGCAGCACAAGTAGCCGCAGGTTGAACTTTCTGCTTCCGACTGCTAAAGTGAATCCGCAAACAAGCGAGTGCCACGCACGCTTCCTCTTGCAGCCTGGGCGATTCGCACAGCAGCCTGCTGCTCTGCCTTCGTTCTTATGCTCTTCGTAGCAGGTCGCGCTTTCGTTTAGCTGGAGACGAACAGTCGTCTGCTTCTCGCCCAGAGAGCACGGTGCTGGCAGCGAAAGCCTCCAGGCTGCTGCCTCTGCCCAAACACGCCTGGCCTCTGCACTTTCTCTCTCAGCGCTAGGTAGCAGCACATTCGGTCTGCGTGGTAGCCTGAATCTTAACGGAAAGCTTCTCAGCTAAGTCTCGCACAGAGAACAGTTGTAGGTGAACGAGCTTACGCGGAGCTTACCCTCGACGCGTGGAAACCTGTATTTGCAGCACATCCTAGTGGTAGCCCTCTTTCCTTTCCAGCCTGCACAGCGCCGGCAGACGGCGGTGCTCTCTGCACCTGCCTTCTCACTTGCAAGTACCAGCGCCAAGCTTACAGCCTTGCAGGGAGCGAAGAGGCGGATAGGCGTCTCGCCCAGAAGAAGGTGCCAGGACCAAAAGATGGTCTTCCTTTCTCCTGCTCCTTGCCCGAATTGTGGTGCTGTGTTGAAAGTCTTGCCCAGCGAAAAGCTACTCCAGCAAGTGGTTCTCTCCAAACGCATTTCGCTGAGCGAGAGCTACACGGACAGTTTGCACTCGGTGAAACAGCAAGAAAATGCTTGTCCGCCGAGCTGAAGGAAACTCCCTGCACAGCACACTGTGGCTGCGTGCAGTGTTCACGCTGAAGAGCGGCAAAGCTCCAAGCCATGGCTGGGCTTCACTTCTGTCCAGAGCACAGAAGGCGAAGAACCAAGCAGCTGGGCACCGGGCTCATGTACTCAGGGGAGCCAATTTCAAATGTCCAGCCAAGAGCTGCTTCACAAGCACATGCAGCTGAGAATGCTCTGGCTGCTTCAGAAAGGAAGGCGCAGCCCTTGCACTCCTGGACACAAGCTGGCCAGCAGCAGGTTCCTAAACCTTCCGTGCTGCAGAGTGCATGCAGCTGGAGCACAGCCAGAAGGAGGCGTCCAGAAAGAAGGCGTTCTTCAAGTCCCCCCCTCCTCCAGGCAGCCTTGCCACTGAGCACAACACACTGCGCCTCGGGGAGCTTCTTCCTCAGCTAGATGGACCGTCCCCTTCTTCACTCTCGCAGCTCCCTTGCCCACTTGCAGCAGCTGCTGCCAAGATAAAAGGCTCCAGAAGTCAAGGCCTCTGCTGGGCTGCACTTTCCCCTTGCCTCACGTCAAAGCACCAGAAACTCTCCGCTGCACTCTGTATTTCCAGTCTCCGCTGCATCTACCACTGTCATCTCTGCATCTCCAAGCATCAAGCTGGGCACAATTCTTTCCAGGCAAAGCTGGAAGAGAAATAGGTAGCAGCACAAGTGGCCGCAGGTTGAACTTTCTGTTTTCAAGTGCTAACGTGAATCCGCACACAAGCGAGAGGCAGCCACGCTTCCTCTTGCAGCCTGTGCCATGCGCATACCAGCTCCGTGCTCTGCGCCTTCATTGTGCCGGAGTGGAACCGGTGTCTACTTCTCACCCAGAGAGCACGGTGCCGGCAGAGAAATGCTCCAGGCTGCTGCCTCTGCCCAAACACGCCTGGCCTCTGCACTTTCTCTCTCAGCGCTAGGTAGCAGCACATTCGGTCTGCGTGGTAGCCTGAATCTTAACGGAAAGCTTCTCAGCTACGTCTCGCACAGAGAACAGTTGTAGGTGAACGAGCTTACGCGGAGCTTACCCTCGACGCGTGGAAACCTGTATTTGCAGCACATCCTAGTGGTAGCCCTCTTTCCTTTCCAGCCTGCAACAGCGCCGGCAGATCGCGGTGCTCTCTGCACCTGCCTTCTCATTTGCAAGTACCAGCGCCAAGCTTACAGCCTTGCAGGGAGCGAAGAGGCGGATAGGCGTCTCGCCCAGAAGAACGTGCCAGGACCAAAAGATGGTCTTCCTTTCTGCTGCTCCTTGCCCGAATTGTGGTGCTGTGTTGAAAGTCTTGCCCAGCGAAAAGCTACTCCAGCAAGTGTTTCTCTCCAAACGCATTTCGCTGAGCGAGAGCTACACGGACAGTTTGCACTCGGTGAAACAGCAAGAAAATGCTTGTCCGTCGAGCTGAAGGAAAATCCCTGCACAGCACACTGTGGCTGCGTGCAGTGTTCACGCTGAAGAGCGGCAAAGCTCCAAGCCATGGCTGGGCTTCACTTCTGTCCAGAGCACAGAAGGCGAAGAACCAAGCAGCTGGGCACCGGGCTCATGTACTCAGGGGAGCCAATTTCAAATGTCCAGCCAAGAGCTGCTTCACAAGCACATGCAGCTGAGAATGCTCTGGCTGCTTCAGAAAGGAAGGCGCAGCCCTTGCACTCCTGGACACAAGCTGGCCAGCAGCAGGTTCCTAAACCTTCCGTGCTGCAGAGTGCATGCAGCTGGAGCACAGCCAGAAGGAGGCGTCCAGAAAGAAGGCGTTCTTCAAGTCCCCCCCTCCTCCAGGCAACCTTGAAACTGAGCACAACAAACTGCGCCTCGGGGAGCTTCTTCTTTCCTCAGCTAGATGGACCGTCCCCTTCTTCACTCTCGCAGCTCCCTTGCCCACTTGCAGCAGCTGCTGCCAAAGAAAAAGGCTCCAGGGGTAACAGCCTCTGCTGGGCTGAACCTTCCCCTTGCCTCACGTCAAGCACCAGAAACTGTCCTCTGCACTCTGTTTTTCCCTTCTCCACCGCATCTACCACTGTCATCTCTGCATCTCCAAGCATGAAGCTAGCAGAATTGGTTCCAGGGAATACTGGAAGAGAAATAGGTAGCAGCACAAGTAGCCGCAGGTTGAACTTTCTGCTTCCGACTGCTAAAGTGAATCCGCAAACAAGCGAGTGCCACGCACGCTTCCTCTTGCAGCCTGGGCGATTCGCACAGCAGCCTGCTGCTCTGCCTTCGTTCTTATGCTCTTCGTAGCAGGTCGCGCTTTCGTTTAGCTGGAGACGAACAGTCGTCTGCTTCTCGCCCAGAGAGCACGGTGCTGGCAGCGAAAGCCTCCAGGCTGCTGCCTCTGCCCAAACACGCCTGGCCTCTGCACTTTCTCTCTCAGCGCTAGGTAGCAGCACATTCGGTCTGCGTGGTAGCCTGAATCTTAACGGAAAGCTTCTCAGCTAAGTCTCGCACAGAGAACAGTTGTAGGTGAACGAGCTTACGCGGAGCTTACCCTCGACGCGTGGAAACCTGTATTTGCAGCACATCCTAGTGGTAGCCCTCTTTCCTTTCCAGCCTGCACAGCGCAGGCAGATCGCGGTGCTCTCTGCACCTGCCTTCTCACTTGCAAGTACCAGCGCCAAGCTTACAGCCTTGCAGGGAGCGAAGAGGCGGATAGGCGTCTCGCCCAGAAGAAGGTGCCAGGACCAAAAGATGGTCTTCCTTTCTCCTGCTCCTTGCCCGAATTGTGGTGCTGTGTTGAAAGTCTTGCCCAGCGAAAAGCTACTCCAGCAAGTGGTTCTCTCCAAACGCATTTCGCTGAGCGAGAGCTACACGGACAGTTTGCACTCGGTGAAACAGCAAGAAAATGCTTGTCCGCCGAGCTGAAGGAAACTCCCTGCACAGCACACTGTGGCTGCGTGCAGTGTTCACGCTGAAGAGCGGCAAAGCTCCAAGCCATGGCTGGGCTTCACTTCTGTCCAGAGCACAGAAGGCGAAGAACCAAGCAGCTGGGCACCGGGCTCATGTACTCAGGGGAGCCAATTTCAAATGTCCAGCCAAGAGCTGCTTCACAAGCACATGCAGCTGAGAATGCTCTGGCTGCTTCAGAAAGGAAGGCGCAGCCCTTGCACTCCTGGACACAAGCTGGCCAGCAGCAGGTTCCTAAACCTTCCGTGCTGCAGAGTGCATGCAGCTGGAGCACAGCCAGAAGGAGGCGTCCAGAAAGAAGGCGTTCTTCAAGTCCCCCCCTCCTCCAGGCAGCCTTGCCACTGAGCACAACACACTGCGCCTCGGGGAGCTTCTTCCTCAGCTAGATGGACCGTCCCCTTCTTCACTCTCGCAGCTCCCTTGCCCACTTGCAGCAGCTGCTGCCAAGATAAAAGGCTCCAGAAGTCAAGGCCTCTGCTGGGCTGCACTTTCCCCTTGCCTCACGTCAAAGCACCAGAAACTCTCGGCTGCACTCTGTATTTCCAGTCTCCGCTGCATCTACCACTGTCATCTCTGCATCTCCAAGCATCAAGCTGGGCACAATTCTTTCCAGGCAAAGCTGGAAGAGAAATAGGTAGCAGCACAAGTGGCCGCAGGTTGAACTTTCTGTTTTCAAGTGCTAACGTGAATCCGCACACAAGCGAGAGGCAGCCACGCTTCCTCTTGCAGCCTGTGCCATGCGCATACCAGCTCCGTGCTCTGCGCCTTCATTGTGCCGGAGTGGAAGCGGTGTCTACTTCTCACCCAGAGAGCACGGTGCCGGCAGAGAAATGCTCCAGGCTGCTGCCTCTGCCCAAACACGCCTGGCCTCTGCACTTTCTCTCTCAGCGCTAGGTAGCAGCACATTCGGTCTGCCTTGTAGCCTGAATCTTAACGGAAAGCTTCTCAGCTACGTCTCGCACAGAGAACAGTTGTAGGTGAACGAGCTTACGCGGAGCTTACCCTCGACGCGTGGAAACCTGTATTTGCAGCACATCCTAGTGGTAGCCCTCTTTCCTTTCCAGCCTGCAACAGCGCCGGCAGATCGCGGTGCTCTCTGCACCTGCCTTCTCATTTGCAAGTACCAGCGCCAAGCTTACAGCCTTGCAGGGAGCGAAGAGGCGGATAGGCGTCTCGCCCAGAAGAACGTGCCAGGACCAAAAGATGGTCTTCCTTTCTGCTGCTCCTTGCCCGAATTGTGGTGCTGTGTTGAAAGTCTTGCCCAGCGAAAAGCTACTCCAGCAAGTGTTTCTCTCCAAACGCATTTCGCTGAGCGAGAGCTACACGGACAGTTTGCACTCGGTGAAACAGCAAGAAAATGCTTGTCCGTCGAGCTGAAGGAAAATCCCTGCACAGCACACTGTGGCTGCGTGCAGTGTTCACGCTGAAGAGCGGCAAAGCTCCAAGCCATGGCTGGGCTTCACTTCTGTCCAGAGCACAGAAGGCGAAGAACCAAGCAGCTGGGCACCGGGCTCATGTACTCAGGGGAGCCAATTTCAAATGTCCAGCCAAGAGCTGCTTCACAAGCACATGCAGCTGAGAATGCTCTGGCTGCTTCAGAAAGGAAGGCGCAGCCCTTGCACTCCTGGACACAAGCTGGCCAGCAGCAGGTTCCTAAACCTTCCGTGCTGCAGAGTGCATGCAGCTGGAGCACAGCCAGAAGGAGGCGTCCAGAAAGAAGGCGTGCTTCAAGTCCCCCCCTCCTCCAGGCAGCCTTGAAACTGAGCACAACAAACTGCGCCTCGGGGAGCTTCTTCTTTCCTCAGCTAGATGGACCGTCCCCTTCTTCACTCTCGCAGCTCCCTTGCCCACTTGCAGCAGCTGCTGCCAAAGAAAAAGGCTCCAGGGGTAACAGCCTCTGCTGGGCTGAACCTTCCCCTTGCCTCACGTCAAGCACCAGAAACTGTCCTCTGCACTCTGTTTTTCCCTTCTCCACCGCATCTACCACTGTCATCTCTGCATCTCCAAGCATGAAGCTAGCAGAATTGGTTCCAGGGAATACTGGAAGAGAAATAGGTAGCAGCACAAGTAGCCGCAGGTTGAACTTTCTGCTTCCGACTGCTAAAGTGAATCCGCAAACAAGCGAGTGCCACGCACGCTTCCTCTTGCAGCCTGGGCGATTCGCACAGCAGCCTGCTGCTCTGCCTTCGTTCTTATGCTCTTCGTAGCAGGTCGCGCTTTCGTTTAGCTGGAGACGAACAGTCGTCTGCTTCTCGCCCAGAGAGCACGGTGCTGGCAGCGAAAGCCTCCAGGCTGCTGCCTCTGCCCAAACACGCCTGGCCTCTGCACTTTCTCTCTCAGCGCTAGGTAGCAGCACATTCGGTCTGCCTTGTAGCCTGAATCTTAACGGAAAGCTTCTCAGCTAAGTCTCGCACAGAGAACAGTTTGAGGTCAATGAGCTTAGCCGGAGCTTACCCTCGACGCGTGGAAACCTGTATTTGCAGCACATCCTAGTGGTAGCCCTCTTTCCTTTCCAGCCTGCACAGCGCCGGCAGACGGCGGTGCTCTCTGCACCTGCCTTCTCACTTGCAAGTACCAGCGCCAAGCTTACAGCCTTGCAGGGAGCGAAGAGGCGGATAGGCGTCTCGCCCAGAAGAACGTGCCAGGACCAAAAGATGGTCTTCCTTTCTCCTGCTCCTTGCCCGAATTGTGGTGCTGTGTTGAAAGTCTTGCCCAGCGAAAAGCTACTCCAGCAAGTGTTTCTCTCCAAACGCATTTCGCTGAGCGAGAGCTACACGGACAGTTTGCACTCGGTGAAACAGCAAGAAAATGCTTGTCCGTCGAGCTGAAGGAAAATCCCTGCACAGCACACTGTGGCTGCGTGCAGTGTTCACGCTGAAGAGCGGCAAAGCTCCAAGCCATGGCTGGGCTTCACTTCTGTCCAGAGCACAGAAGGCGAAGAACCAAGCAGCTGGGCACCGGGCTCATGTACTCAGGGGAGCCAATTTCAAATGTCCAGCCAAGAGCTGCTTCACAAGCACATGCAGCTGAGAATGCTCTGGCTGCTTCAGAAAGGAAGGCGCAGCCCTTGCACTCCTGGACACAAGCTGGCCAGCAGCAGGTTCCTAAACCTTCCGTGCTGCAGAGTGCATGCAGCTGGAGCACAGCCAGAAGGAGGCGTCCAGAAAGAAGGCGTTCTTCAAGTCCCCCCCTCCTCCAGGCAGCCTTGAAACTGAGCACAACAAACTGCGCCTCGGGGAGCTTCTTCTTTCCTCAGCTAGATGGACCGTCCCCTTCTTCACTCTCGCAGCTCCCTTGCCCACTTGCAGCAGCTGCTGCCAAAGAAAAAGGCTCCAGGGGTAACAGCCTCTGCTGGGCTGAACCTTCCCCTTGCCTCACGTCAAGCACCAGAAACTGTCCTCTGCACTCTGTTTTTCCCTTCTCCACCGCATCTACCACTGTCATCTCTGCATCTCCAAGCATGAAGCTAGCAGAATTGGTTCCAGGGAATACTGGAAGAGAAATAGGTAGCAGCACAAGTAGCCGCAGGTTGAACTTTCTGCTTCCGACTGCTAAAGTGAATCCGCAAACAAGCGAGTGCCACGCACGCTTCCTCTTGCAGCCTGGGCGATTCGCACAGCAGCCTGCTGCTCTGCCTTCGTTCTTATGCTCTTCGTAGCAGGTCGCGCTTTCGTTTAGCTGGAGACGAACAGTCGTCTGCTTCTCGCCCAGAGAGCACGGTGCTGGCAGCGAAAGCCTCCAGGCTGCTGCCTCTGCCCAAACACGCCTGGCCTCTGCACTTTCTCTCTCAGCGCTAGGTAGCAGCACATTCGGTCTGCGTGGTAGCCTGAATCTTAACGGAAAGCTTCTCAGCTAAGTCTCGCACAGAGAACAGTTGTAGGTGAACGAGCTTACGCGGAGCTTACCCTCGACGCGTGGAAACCTGTATTTGCAGCACATCCTAGTGGTAGCCCTCTTTCCTTTCCAGCCTGCACAGCGCAGGCAGATCGCGGTGCTCTCTGCACCTGCCTTCTCACTTGCAAGTACCAGCGCCAAGCTTACAGCCTTGCAGGGAGCGAAGAGGCGGATAGGCGTCTCGCCCAGAAGAAGGTGCCAGGACCAAAAGATGGTCTTCCTTTCTGCTGCTCCTTGCCCGAATTGTGGTGCTGTGTTGAAAGTCTTGCCCAGCGAAAAGCTACTCCAGCAAGTGTTTCTCTCCAAACGCATTTCGCTGAGCGAGAGCTACACGGACAGTTTGCACTCGGTGAAACAGCAAGAAAATGCTTCTCCGCCGAGCTGAAGGAAACTCCCTGCACAGCACACTGTGGCTGCGTGCAGTGTTCACGCTGAAGAGCGGCAAAGCTCCAAGCCATGGCTGGGCTTCACTTCTGTCCAGAGCACAGAAGGCGAAGAACCAAGCAGCTGGGCACCGGGCTCATGTACTCAGGGGAGCCAATTTCAAATGTCCAGCCAAGAGCTGCTTCACAAGCACATGCAGCTGAGAATGCTCTGGCTGCTTCAGAAAGGAAGGCGCAGCCCTTGCACTCCTGGACACAAGCTGGCCAGCAGCAGGTTCCTAAACCTTCCGTGCTGCAGAGTGCATGCAGCTGGAGCACAGCCAGAAGGAGGCGTCCAGAAAGAAGGCGTTCTTCAAGTCCCCCCCTCCTCCAGGCAGCCTTGCCACTGAGCACAACACACTGCGCCTCGGGGAGCTTCTTCCTCAGCTAGATGGACCGTCCCCTTCTTCACTCTCGCAGCTCCCTTGCCCACTTGCAGCAGCTGCTGCCAAGATAAAAGGCTCCAGAAGTCAAGGCCTCTGCTGGGCTGCACTTTCCCCTTGCCTCACGTCAAAGCACCAGAAACTCTCGGCTGCACTCTGTATTTCCAGTCTCCGCTGCATCTACCACTGTCATCTCTGCATCTCCAAGCATCAAGCTGGGCACAATTCTTTCCAGGCAAAGCTGGAAGAGAAATAGGTAGCAGCACAAGTGGCCGCAGGTTGAACTTTCTGTTTTCAAGTGCTAACGTGAATCTGCACACAAGCGAGAGGCAGCCACGCTTCCTCTTGCAGCCTGTGCCATGCGCATACCAGCTCCGTGCTCTGCGCCTTCATTGTGCCGGAGTGGAACCGGTGTCTACTTCTCACCCAGAGAGCACGGTGCCGGCAGAGAAATGCTCCAGGCTGCTGCCTCTGCCCAAACACGCCTGGCCTCTGCACTTTCTCTCTCAGCGCTAGGTAGCAGCACATTCGGTCTGCGTGGTAGCCTGAATCTTAACGGAAAGCTTCTCAGCTACGTCTCGCACAGAGAACAGTTGTAGGTGAACGAGCTTACGCGGAGCTTACCCTCGACGCGTGGAAACCTGTATTTGCAGCACATCCTAGTGGTAGCCCTCTTTCCTTTCCAGCCTGCAACAGCGCCGGCAGATCGCGGTGCTCTCTGCACCTGCCTTCTCATTTGCAAGTACCAGCGCCAAGCTTACAGCCTTGCAGGGAGCGAAGAGGCGGATAGGCGTCTCGCCCAGAAGAAGGTGCCAGGACCAAAAGATGGTCTTCCTTTCTGCTGCTCCTTGCCCGAATTGTGGTGCTGTGTTGAAAGTCTTGCCCAGCGAAAAGCTACTCCAGCAAGTGTTTCTCTCCAAACGCATTTCGCTGAGCGAGAGCTACACGGACAGTTTGCACTCGGTGAAACAGCAAGAAAATGCTTGTCCGTCGAGCTGAAGGAAAATCCCTGCACAGCACACTGTGGCTGCGTGCAGTGTTCACGCTGAAGAGCGGCAAAGCTCCAAGCCATGGCTGGGCTTCACTTCTGTCCAGAGCACAGAAGGCGAAGAACCAAGCAGCTGGGCACCGGGCTCATGTACTCAGGGGAGCCAATTTCAAATGTCCAGCCAAGAGCTGCTTCACAAGCACATGCAGCTGAGAATGCTCTGGCTGCTTCAGAAAGGAAGGCGCAGCCCTTGCACTCCTGGACACAAGCTGGCCAGCAGCAGGTTCCTAAACCTTCCGTGCTGCAGAGTGCATGCAGCTGGAGCACAGCCAGAAGGAGGCGTCCAGAAAGAAGGCGTTCTTCAAGTCCCCCCCTCCTCCAGGCAGCCTTGAAACTGAGCACAACAAACTGCGCCTCGGGGAGCTTCTTCTTTCCTCAGCTAGATGGACCGTCCCCTTCTTCACTCTCGCAGCTCCCTTGCCCACTTGCAGCAGCTGCTGCCAAAGAAAAAGGCTCCAGGGGTAACAGCCTCTGCTGGGCTGAACCTTCCCCTTGCCTCACGTCAAGCACCAGAAACTGTCCTCTGCACTCTGTTTTTCCCTTCTCCACCGCATCTACCACTGTCATCTCTGCATCTCCAAGCATGAAGCTAGCAGAATTGGTTCCAGGGAATACTGGAAGAGAAATAGGTAGCAGCACAAGTAGCCGCAGGTTGAACTTTCTGCTTCCGACTGCTAAAGTGAATCCGCAAACAAGCGAGTGCCACGCACGCTTCCTCTTGCAGCCTGGGCGATTCGCACAGCAGCCTGCTGCTCTGCCTTCGTTCTTATGCTCTTCGTAGCAGGTCGCGCTTTCGTTTAGCTGGAGACGAACAGTCGTCTGCTTCTCGCCCAGAGAGCACGGTGCTGGCAGCGAAAGCCTCCAGGCTGCTGCCTCTGCCCAAACACGCCTGGCCTCTGCACTTTCTCTCTCAGCGCTAGGTAGCAGCACATTCGGTCTGCGTGGTAGCCTGAATCTTAACGGAAAGCTTCTCAGCTAAGTCTCGCACAGAGAACAGTTGTAGGTGAACGAGCTTACGCGGAGCTTACCCTCGACGCGTGGAAACCTGTATTTGCAGCACATCCTAGTGGTAGCCCTCTTTCCTTTCCAGCCTGCACAGCGCAGGCAGATCGCGGTGCTCTCTGCACCTGCCTTCTCACTTGCAAGTACCAGCGCCAAGCTTACAGCCTTGCAGGGAGCGAAGAGGCGGATAGGCGTCTCGCCCAGAAGAAGGTGCCAGGACCAAAAGATGGTCTTCCTTTCTCCTGCTCCTTGCCCGAATTGTGGTGCTGTGTTGAAAGTCTTGCCCAGCGAAAAGCTACTCCAGCAAGTGGTTCTCTCCAAACGCATTTCGCTGAGCGAGAGCTACACGGACAGTTTGCACTCGGTGAAACAGCAAGAAAATGCTTGTCCGCCGAGCTGAAGGAAACTCCCTGCACAGCACACTGTGGCTGCGTGCAGTGTTCACGCTGAAGAGCGGCAAAGCTCCAAGCCATGGCTGGGCTTCACTTCTGTCCAGAGCACAGAAGGCGAAGAACCAAGCAGCTGGGCACCGGGCTCATGTACTCAGGGGAGCCAATTTCAAATGTCCAGCCAAGAGCTGCTTCACAAGCACATGCAGCTGAGAATGCTCTGGCTGCTTCAGAAAGGAAGGCGCAGCCCTTGCACTCCTGGACACAAGCTGGCCAGCAGCAGGTTCCTAAACCTTCCGTGCTGCAGAGTGCATGCAGCTGGAGCACAGCCAGAAGGAGGCGTCCAGAAAGAAGGCGTTCTTCAAGTCCCCCCCTCCTCCAGGCAGCCTTGCCACTGAGCACAACACACTGCGCCTCGGGGAGCTTCTTCCTCAGCTAGATGGACCGTCCCCTTCTTCACTCTCGCAGCTCCCTTGCCCACTTGCAGCAGCTGCTGCCAAGATAAAAGGCTCCAGAAGTCAAGGCCTCTGCTGGGCTGCACTTTCCCCTTGCCTCACGTCAAAGCACCAGAAACTCTCGGCTGCACTCTGTATTTCCAGTCTCCGCTGCATCTACCACTGTCATCTCTGCATCTCCAAGCATCAAGCTGGGCACAATTCTTTCCAGGCAAAGCTGGAAGAGAAATAGGTAGCAGCACAAGTGGCCGCAGGTTGAACTTTCTGTTTTCAAGTGCTAACGTGAATCCGCACACAAGCGAGAGGCAGCCACGCTTCCTCTTGCAGCCTGTGCCATGCGCATACCAGCTCCGTGCTCTGCGCCTTCATTGTGCCGGAGTGGAACCGGTGTCTACTTCTCACCCAGAGAGCACGGTGCCGGCAGAGAAATGCTCCAGGCTGCTGCCTCTGCCCAAACACGCCTGGCCTCTGCACTTTCTCTCTCAGCGCTAGGTAGCAGCACATTCGGTCTGCGTGGTAGCCTGAATCTTAACGGAAAGCTTCTCAGCTACGTCTCGCACAGAGAACAGTTGTAGGTGAACGAGCTTACGCGGAGCTTACCCTCGACGCGTGGAAACCTGTATTTGCAGCACATCCTAGTGGTAGCCCTCTTTCCTTTCCAGCCTGCAACAGCGCCGGCAGATCGCGGTGCTCTCTGCACCTGCCTTCTCATTTGCAAGTACCAGCGCCAAGCTTACAGCCTTGCAGGGAGCGAAGAGGCGGATAGGCGTCTCGCCCAGAAGAACGTGCCAGGACCAAAAGATGGTCTTCCTTTCTGCTGCTCCTTGCCCGAATTGTGGTGCTGTGTTGAAAGTCTTGCCCAGCGAAAAGCTACTCCAGCAAGTGTTTCTCTCCAAACGCATTTCGCTGAGCGAGAGCTACACGGACAGTTTGCACTCGGTGAAACAGCAAGAAAATGCTTGTCCGTCGAGCTGAAGGAAAATCCCTGCACAGCACACTGTGGCTGCGTGCAGTGTTCACGCTGAAGAGCGGCAAAGCTCCAAGCCATGGCTGGGCTTCACTTCTGTCCAGAGCACAGAAGGCGAAGAACCAAGCAGCTGGGCACCGGGCTCATGTACTCAGGGGAGCCAATTTCAAATGTCCAGCCAAGAGCTGCTTCACAAGCACATGCAGCTGAGAATGCTCTGGCTGCTTCAGAAAGGAAGGCGCAGCCCTTGCACTCCTGGACACAAGCTGGCCAGCAGCAGGTTCCTAAACCTTCCGTGCTGCAGAGTGCATGCAGCTGGAGCACAGCCAGAAGGAGGCGTCCAGAAAGAAGGCGTTCTTCAAGTCCCCCCCTCCTCCAGGCAACCTTGAAACTGAGCACAACAAACTGCGCCTCGGGGAGCTTCTTCTTTCCTCAGCTAGATGGACCGTCCCCTTCTTCACTCTCGCAGCTCCCTTGCCCACTTGCAGCAGCTGCTGCCGAAGAAAAAGGCTCCAGGGGTAACAGCCTCTGCTGGGCTGAACCTTCCCCTTGCCTCACGTCAAGCACCAGAAACTGTCCTCTGCACTCTGTTTTTCCCTTCTCCACCGCATCTACCACTGTCATCTCTGCATCTCCAAGCATGAAGCTAGCAGAATTGGTTCCAGGGAATACTGGAAGAGAAATAGGTAGCAGCACAAGTAGCCGCAGGTTGAACTTTCTGCTTCCGACTGCTAAAGTGAATCCGCAAACAAGCGAGTGCCACGCACGCTTCCTCTTGCAGCCTGGGCGATTCGCACAGCAGCCTGCTGCTCTGCCTTCGTTCTTATGCTCTTCGTAGCAGGTCGCGCTTTCGTTTAGCTGGAGACGAACAGTCGTCTGCTTCTCGCCCAGAGAGCACGGTGCTGGCAGCGAAAGCCTCCAGGCTGCTGCCTCTGCCCAAACACGCCTGGCCTCTGCACTTTCTCTCTCAGCGCTAGGTAGCAGCACATTCGGTCTGCGTGGTAGCCTGAATCTTAACGGAAAGCTTCTCAGCTAAGTCTCGCACAGAGAACAGTTTGAGGTCAACGAGCTTAGCCGGAGCTTACCCTCGACGCGTGGAAACCTGTATTTGCAGCACATCCTAGTGGTAGCCCTCTTTCCTTTCCAGCCTGCACAGCGCGCCGGCAGACGGCGGTGCTCTCTGCACCTGCCTTCTCACTTGCAAGTACCAGCGCCAAGCTTACAGCCTTGCAGGGAGCGAAGAGGCGGATAGGCGTCTCGCCCAGAAGAAGGTGCCAGGACCAAAAGATGGTCTTCCTTTCTCCTGCTCCTTGCCCGAATTGTGGTGCTGTGTTGAAAGTCTTGCCCAGCGAAAAGCTACTCCAGCAAGTGTTTCTCTCCAAACGCATTTCGCTGAGAGCTACACGGACAGTTTGCACTCGGTGAAACAGCAAGAAAATGCTTCTCCGCCGAGCTGAAGGAAACTCCCTGCACAGCACACTGTGGCTGCGTGCAGTGTTCACGCTGAAGAGCGGCAAAGCTCCAAGCCATGGCTGGGCTTCACTTCTGTCCAGAGCACAGAAGGCGAAGAACCAAGCAGCTGGGCACCGGGCTCATGTACTCAGGGGAGCCAATTTCAAATGTCCAGCCAAGAGCTGCTTCACAAGCACATGCAGCTGAGAATGCTCTGGCTGCTTCAGAAAGGAAGGCGCAGCCCTTGCACTCCTGGACACAAGCTGGCCAGCAGCAGGTTCCTAAACCTTCCGTGCTGCAGAGTGCATGCAGCTGGAGCACAGCCAGAAGGAGGCGTCCAGAAAGAAGGCGTTCTTCAAGTACCCCCCTCCTCCAGGCAGCCTTGCCACTGAGCACAACACACTGCGCCTCGGGGAGCTTCTTCTTTCCTGAGATAGATGGACCGTCCCCTTCTTCACTCTCGCAGCTCCCTTGCCCACTTGCAGCAGCTGCTGCCAAAGAAAAAGGCTCCAGGGGTAACAGCCTCTGCTGGGCTGAACCTTCCCCTTGCCTCACGTCAAGCACCAGAAACTGTCCTCTGCACTCTGTTTTTCCCTTCTCCACCGCATCTACCACTGTCATCTCTGCATCTCCAAGCATGAAGCTAGCAGAATTGGTTCCAGGGAATACTGGAAGAGAAATAGGTAGCAGCACAAGTAGCCGCAGGTTGAACTTTCTGCTTCCGACTGCTAAAGTGAATCCGCAAACAAGCGAGTGCCACGCACGCTTCCTCTTGCAGCCTGGGCGATTCGCACAGCAGCCTGCTGCTCTGCCTTCGTTCTTATGCTCTTCGTAGCAGGTCGCGCTTTCGTTTAGCTGGAGACGAACAGTCGTCTGCTTCTCGCCCAGAGAGCACGGTGCTGGCAGCGAAAGCCTCCAGGCTGCTGCCTCTGCCCAAACACGCCTGGCCTCTGCACTTTCTCTCTCAGCGCTAGGTAGCAGCACATTCGGTCTGCGTGGTAGCCTGAATCTTAACGGAAAGCTTCTCAGCTAAGTCTCGCACAGAGAACAGTTGTAGGTGAACGAGCTTACGCGGAGCTTACCCTCGACGCGTGGAAACCTGTATTTGCAGCACATCCTAGTGGTAGCCCTCTTTCCTTTCCAGCCTGCACAGCGCAGGCAGATCGCGGTGCTCTCTGCACCTGCCTTCTCACTTGCAAGTACCAGCGCCAAGCTTACAGCCTTGCAGGGAGCGAAGAGGCGGATAGGCGTCTCGCCCAGAAGAAGGTGCCAGGACCAAAAGATGGTCTTCCTTTCTCCTGCTCCTTGCCCGAATTGTGGTGCTGTGTTGAAAGTCTTGCCCAGCGAAAAGCTACTCCAGCAAGTGGTTCTCTCCAAACGCATTTCGCTGAGCGAGAGCTACACGGACAGTTTGCACTCGGTGAAACAGCAAGAAAATGCTTGTCCGCCGAGCTGAAGGAAACTCCCTGCACAGCACACTGTGGCTGCGTGCAGTGTTCACGCTGAAGAGCGGCAAAGCTCCAAGCCATGGCTGGGCTTCACTTCTGTCCAGAGCACAGAAGGCGAAGAACCAAGCAGCTGGGCACCGGGCTCATGTACTCAGGGGAGCCAATTTCAAATGTCCAGCCAAGAGCTGCTTCACAAGCACATGCAGCTGAGAATGCTCTGGCTGCTTCAGAAAGGAAGGCGCAGCCCTTGCACTCCTGGACACAAGCTGGCCAGCAGCAGGTTCCTAAACCTTCCGTGCTGCAGAGTGCATGCAGCTGGAGCACAGCCAGAAGGAGGCGTCCAGAAAGAAGGCGTTCTTCAAGTCCCCCCCTCCTCCAGGCAGCCTTGCCACTGAGCACAACACACTGCGCCTCGGGGAGCTTCTTCCTCAGCTAGATGGACCGTCCCCTTCTTCACTCTCGCAGCTCCCTTGCCCACTTGCAGCAGCTGCTGCCAAGATAAAAGGCTCCAGAAGTCAAGGCCTCTGCTGGGCTGCACTTTCCCCTTGCCTCACGTCAAAGCACCAGAAACTCTCGGCTGCACTCTGTATTTCCAGTCTCCGCTGCATCTACCACTGTCATCTCTGCATCTCCAAGCATCAAGCTGGGCACAATTCTTTCCAGGCAAAGCTGGAAGAGAAATAGGTAGCAGCACAAGTGGCCGCAGGTTGAACTTTCTGTTTTCAAGTGCTAACGTGAATCCGCACACAAGCGAGAGGCAGCCACGCTTCCTCTTGCAGCCTGTGCCATGCGCATACCAGCTCCGTGCTCTGCGCCTTCATTGTGCCGGAGTGGAACCGGTGTCTACTTCTCACCCAGAGAGCACGGTGCCGGCAGAGAAATGCTCCAGGCTGCTGCCTCTGCCCAAACACGCCTGGCCTCTGCACTTTCTCTCTCAGCGCTAGGTAGCAGCACATTCGGTCTGCCTTGTAGCCTGAATCTTAACGGAAAGCTTCTCAGCTACGTCTCGCACAGAGAACAGTTGTAGGTGAACGAGCTTACGCGGAGCTTACCCTCGACGCGTGGAAACCTGTATTTGCAGCACATCCTAGTGGTAGCCCTCTTTCCTTTCCAGCCTGCAACAGCGCCGGCAGATCGCGGTGCTCTCTGCACCTGCCTTCTCATTTGCAAGTACCAGCGCCAAGCTTACAGCCTTGCAGGGAGCGAAGAGGCGGATAGGCGTCTCGCCCAGAAGAACGTGCCAGGACCAAAAGATGGTCTTCCTTTCTGCTGCTCCTTGCCCGAATTGTGGTGCTGTGTTGAAAGTCTTGCCCAGCGAAAAGCTACTCCAGCAAGTGTTTCTCTCCAAACGCATTTCGCTGAGCGAGAGCTACACGGACAGTTTGCACTCGGTGAAACAGCAAGAAAATGCTTGTCCGTCGAGCTGAAGGAAAATCCCTGCACAGCACACTGTGGCTGCGTGCAGTGTTCACGCTGAAGAGCGGCAAAGCTCCAAGCCATGGCTGGGCTTCACTTCTGTCCAGAGCACAGAAGGCGAAGAACCAAGCAGCTGGGCACCGGGCTCATGTACTCAGGGGAGCCAATTTCAAATGTCCAGCCAAGAGCTGCTTCACAAGCACATGCAGCTGAGAATGCTCTGGCTGCTTCAGAAAGGAAGGCGCAGCCCTTGCACTCCTGGACACAAGCTGGCCAGCAGCAGGTTCCTAAACCTTCCGTGCTGCAGAGTGCATGCAGCTGGAGCACAGCCAGAAGGAGGCGTCCAGAAAGAAGGCGTTCTTCAAGTCCCCCCCTCCTCCAGGCAACCTTGAAACTGAGCACAACAAACTGCGCCTCGGGGAGCTTCTTCTTTCCTCAGCTAGATGGACCGTCCCCTTCTTCACTCTCGCAGCTCCCTTGCCCACTTGCAGCAGCTGCTGCCAAAGAAAAAGGCTCCAGGGGTAACAGCCTCTGCTGGGCTGAACCTTCCCCTTGCCTCACGTCAAGCACCAGAAACTGTCCTCTGCACTCTGTTTTTCCCTTCTCCACCGCATCTACCACTGTCATCTCTGCATCTCCAAGCATGAAGCTAGCAGAATTGGTTCCAGGGAATACTGGAAGAGAAATAGGTAGCAGCACAAGTAGCCGCAGGTTGAACTTTCTGCTTCCGACTGCTAAAGTGAATCCGCAAACAAGCGAGTGCCACGCACGCTTCCTCTTGCAGCCTGGGCGATTCGCACAGCAGCCTGCTGCTCTGCCTTCGTTCTTATGCTCTTCGTAGCAGGTCGCGCTTTCGTTTAGCTGGAGACGAACAGTCGTCTGCTTCTCGCCCAGAGAGCACGGTGCTGGCAGCGAAAGCCTCCAGGCTGCTGCCTCTGCCCAAACACGCCTGGCCTCTGCACTTTCTCTCTCAGCGCTAGGTAGCAGCACATTCGGTCTGCGTGGTAGCCTGAATCTTAACGGAAAGCTTCTCAGCTAAGTCTCGCACAGAGAACAGTTTGAGGTCAACGAGCTTAGCCGGAGCTTACCCTCGACGCGTGGAAACCTGTATTTGCAGCACATCCTAGTGGTAGCCCTCTTTCCTTTCCAGCCTGCACAGCGCGCCGGCAGACGGCGGTGCTCTCTGCACCTGCCTTCTCACTTGCAAGTACCAGCGCCAAGCTTACAGCCTTGCAGGGAGCGAAGAGGCGGATAGGCGTCTCGCCCAGAAGAAGGTGCCAGGACCAAAAGATGGTCTTCCTTTCTCCTGCTCCTTGCCCGAATTGTGGTGCTGTGTTGAAAGTCTTGCCCAGCGAAAAGCTACTCCAGCAAGTGTTTCTCTCCAAACGCATTTCGCTGAGAGCTACACGGACAGTTTGCACTCGGTGAAACAGCAAGAAAATGCTTCTCCGCCGAGCTGAAGGAAACTCCCTGCACAGCACACTGTGGCTGCGTGCAGTGTTCACGCTGAAGAGCGGCAAAGCTCCAAGCCATGGCTGGGCTTCACTTCTGTCCAGAGCACAGAAGGCGAAGAACCAAGCAGCTGGGCACCGGGCTCATGTACTCAGGGGAGCCAATTTCAAATGTCCAGCCAAGAGCTGCTTCACAAGCACATGCAGCTGAGAATGCTCTGGCTGCTTCAGAAAGGAAGGCGCAGCCCTTGCACTCCTGGACACAAGCTGGCCAGCAGCAGGTTCCTAAACCTTCCGTGCTGCAGAGTGCATGCAGCTGGAGCACAGCCAGAAGGAGGCGTCCAGAAAGAAGGCGTTCTTCAAGTACCCCCCTCCTCCAGGCAGCCTTGCCACTGAGCACAACACACTGCGCCTCGGGGAGCTTCTTCTTTCCTGAGATAGATGGACCGTCCCCTTCTTCACTCTCGCAGCTCCCTTGCCCACTTGCAGCAGCTGCTGCCAAGATAAAAGGCTCCAGAAGTCAAGGCCTCTGCTGGGCTGCACTTTCCCCTTGCCTCACGTCAAAGCACCAGAAACTCTCGGCTGCACTCTGTATTTCCAGTCTCCGCTGCATCTACCACTGTCATCTCTGCATCTCCAAGCATCAAGCTGGGCACAATTCTTTCCAGGCAAAGCTGGAAGAGAAATAGGTAGCAGCACAAGTGGCCGCAGGTTGAACTTTCTGTTTTCAAGTGCTAACGTGAATCCGCACACAAGCGAGAGGCAGCCACGCTTCCTCTTGCAGCCTGTGCCATGCGCATACCAGCTCCGTGCTCTGCGCCTTCATTGTGCCGGAGTGGAACCGGTGTCTACTTCTCACCCAGAGAGCACGGTGCCGGCAGAGAAATGCTCCAGGCTGCTGCCTCTGCCCAAACACGCCTGGCCTCTGCACTTTCTCTCTCAGCGCTAGGTAGCAGCACATTCGGTCTGCCTTGTAGCCTGAATCTTAACGGAAAGCTTCTCAGCTACGTCTCGCACAGAGAACAGTTGTAGGTGAACGAGCTTACGCGGAGCTTACCCTCGACGCGTGGAAACCTGTATTTGCAGCACATCCTAGTGGTAGCCCTCTTTCCTTTCCAGCCTGCAACAGCGCCGGCAGATCGCGGTGCTCTCTGCACCTGCCTTCTCATTTGCAAGTACCAGCGCCAAGCTTACAGCCTTGCAGGGAGCGAAGAGGCGGATAGGCGTCTCGCCCAGAAGAACGTGCCAGGACCAAAAGATGGTCTTCCTTTCTGCTGCTCCTTGCCCGAATTGTGGTGCTGTGTTGAAAGTCTTGCCCAGCGAAAAGCTACTCCAGCAAGTGTTTCTCTCCAAACGCATTTCGCTGAGCGAGAGCTACACGGACAGTTTGCACTCGGTGAAACAGCAAGAAAATGCTTGTCCGTCGAGCTGAAGGAAAATCCCTGCACAGCACACTGTGGCTGCGTGCAGTGTTCACGCTGAAGAGCGGCAAAGCTCCAAGCCATGGCTGGGCTTCACTTCTGTCCAGAGCACAGAAGGCGAAGAACCAAGCAGCTGGGCACCGGGCTCATGTACTCAGGGGAGCCAATTTCAAATGTCCAGCCAAGAGCTGCTTCACAAGCACATGCAGCTGAGAATGCTCTGGCTGCTTCAGAAAGGAAGGCGCAGCCCTTGCACTCCTGGACACAAGCTGGCCAGCAGCAGGTTCCTAAACCTTCCGTGCTGCAGAGTGCATGCAGCTGGAGCACAGCCAGAAGGAGGCGTCCAGAAAGAAGGCGTTCTTCAAGTCCCCCCCTCCTCCAGGCAGCCTTGAAACTGAGCACAACAAACTGCGCCTCGGGGAGCTTCTTCTTTCCTCAGCTAGATGGACCGTCCCCTTCTTCACTCTCGCAGCTCCCTTGCCCACTTGCAGCAGCTGCTGCCGAAGAAAAAGGCTCCAGGGGTAACAGCCTCTGCTGGGCTGAACCTTCCCCTTGCCTCACGTCAAGCACCAGAAACTGTCCTCTGCACTCTGTTTTTCCCTTCTCCACCGCATCTACCACTGTCATCTCTGCATCTCCAAGCATGAAGCTAGCAGAATTGGTTCCAGGGAATACTGGAAGAGAAATAGGTAGCAGCACAAGTAGCCGCAGGTTGAACTTTCTGCTTCCGACTGCTAAAGTGAATCCGCAAACAAGCGAGTGCCACGCACGCTTCCTCTTGCAGCCTGGGCGATTCGCACAGCAGCCTGCTGCTCTGCCTTCGTTCTTATGCTCTTCGTAGCAGGTCGCGCTTTCGTTTAGCTGGAGACGAACAGTCGTCTGCTTCTCGCCCAGAGAGCACGGTGCTGGCAGCGAAAGCCTCCAGGCTGCTGCCTCTGCCCAAACACGCCTGGCCTCTGCACTTTCTCTCTCAGCGCTAGGTAGCAGCACATTCGGTCTGCCTTGTAGCCTGAATCTTAACGGAAAGCTTCTCAGCTAAGTCTCGCACAGAGAACAGTTTGAGGTCAATGAGCTTAGCCGGAGCTTACCCTCGACGCGTGGAAACCTGTATTTGCAGCACATCCTAGTGGTAGCCCTCTTTCCTTTCCAGCCTGCACAGCGCCGGCAGACGGCGGTGCTCTCTGCACCTGCCTTCTCACTTGCAAGTACCAGCGCCAAGCTTACAGCCTTGCAGGGAGCGAAGAGGCGGATAGGCGTCTCGCCCAGAAGAAGGTGCCAGGACCAAAAGATGGTCTTCCTTTCTCCTGCTCCTTGCCCGAATTGTGGTGCTGTGTTGAAAGTCTTGCCCAGCGAAAAGCTACTCCAGCAAGTGTTTCTCTCCAAACGCATTTCGCTGAGCGAGAGCTACACGGACAGTTTGCACTCGGTGAAACAGCAAGAAAATGCTTGTCCGTCGAGCTGAAGGAAAATCCCTGCACAGCACACTGTGGCTGCGTGCAGTGTTCACGCTGAAGAGCGGCAAAGCTCCAAGCCATGGCTGGGCTTCACTTCTGTCCAGAGCACAGAAGGCGAAGAACCAAGCAGCTGGGCACCGGGCTCATGTACTCAGGGGAGCCAATTTCAAATGTCCAGCCAAGAGCTGCTTCACAAGCACATGCAGCTGAGAATGCTCTGGCTGCTTCAGAAAGGAAGGCGCAGCCCTTGCACTCCTGGACACAAGCTGGCCAGCAGCACGTTCCTAAACCTTCCGTGCTGCAGAGTGCATGCAGCTGGAGCACAGCCAGAAGGAGGCGTCCAGAAAGAAGGCGTTCTTCAAGTCCCCCCCTCCTCCAGGCAGCCTTGAAACTGAGCACAACAAACTGCGCCTCGGGGAGCTTCTTCTTTCCTCAGCTAGATGGACCGTCCCCTTCTTCACTCTCGCAGCTCCCTTGCCCACTTGCAGCAGCTGCTGCCAAAGAAAAAGGCTCCAGGGGTAACAGCCTCTGCTGGGCTGAACCTTCCCCTTGCCTCACGTCAAGCACCAGAAACTGTCCTCTGCACTCTGTTTTTGCCTTCTCCACCGCATCTACCACTGTCATCTCTGCATCGCCAAGCATGAAGCTAGCAGAATTGGTTCCAGGGAATACTGGAAGAGAAATAGGTAGCAGCACAAGTAGCCGCAGGTTGAACTTTCTGCTTCCGACTGCTAAAGTGAATCCGCAAACAAGCGAGTGCCACGCACGCTTCCTCTTGCAGCCTGGGCGATTCGCACAGCAGCCTGCTGCTCTGCCTTCGTTCTTATGCTCTTCGTAGCAGGTCGCGCTTTCGTTTAGCTGGAGACGAACAGTCGTCTGCTTCTCGCCCAGAGAGCACGGTGCTGGCAGCGAAAGCCTCCAGGCTGCTGCCTCTGCCCAAACACGCCTGGCCTCTGCACTTTCTCTCTCAGCGCTAGGTAGCAGCACATTCGGTCTGCGTGGTAGCCTGAATCTTAACGGAAAGCTTCTCAGCTAAGTCTCGCACAGAGAACAGTTGTAGGTGAACGAGCTTACGCGGAGCTTACCCTCGACGCGTGGAAACCTGTATTTGCAGCACATCCTAGTGGTAGCCCTCTTTCCTTTCCAGCCTGCACAGCGCCGGCAGACGGCGGTGCTCTCTGCACCTGCCTTCTCACTTGCAAGTACCAGCGCCAAGCTTACAGCCTTGCAGGGAGCGAAGAGGCGGATAGGCGTCTCGCCCAGAAGAAGGTGCCAGGACCAAAAGATGGTCTTCCTTTCTCCTGCTCCTTGCCCGAATTGTGGTGCTGTGTTGAAAGTCTTGCCCAGCGAAAAGCTACTCCAGCAAGTGGTTCTCTCCAAACGCATTTCGCTGAGCGAGAGCTACACGGACAGTTTGCACTCGGTGAAACAGCAAGAAAATGCTTGTCCGCCGAGCTGAAGGAAACTCCCTGCACAGCACACTGTGGCTGCGTGCAGTGTTCACGCTGAAGAGCGGCAAAGCTCCAAGCCATGGCTGGGCTTCACTTCTGTCCAGAGCACAGAAGGCGAAGAACCAAGCAGCTGGGCACCGGGCTCATGTACTCAGGGGAGCCAATTTCAAATGTCCAGCCAAGAGCTGCTTCACAAGCACATGCAGCTGAGAATGCTCTGGCTGCTTCAGAAAGGAAGGCGCAGCCCTTGCACTCCTGGACACAAGCTGGCCAGCAGCAGGTTCCTAAACCTTCCGTGCTGCAGAGTGCATGCAGCTGGAGCACAGCCAGAAGGAGGCGTCCAGAAAGAAGGCGTTCTTCAAGTACCCCCCTCCTCCAGGCAGCCTTGCCACTGAGCACAACACACTGCGCCTCGGGGAGCTTCTTCTTTCCTCAGCTAGATGGACCGTCCCCTTCTTCACTCTCGCAGCTCCCTTGCCCACTTGCAGCAGCTGCTGCCAAGATAAAAGGCTCCAGAAGTCAAGGCCTCTGCTGGGCTGCACTTTCCCCTTGCCTCACGTCAAAGCACCAGAAACTCTCGGCTGCACTCTGTATTTCCAGTCTCCGCTGCATCTACCACTGTCATCTCTGCATCTCCAAGCATCAAGCTGGGCACAATTCTTTCCAGGCAAAGCTGGAAGAGAAATAGGTAGCAGCACAAGTGGCCGCAGGTTGAACTTTCTGTTTTCAAGTGCTAACGTGAATCCGCACACAAGCGAGAGGCAGCCACGCTTCCTCTTGCAGCCTGTGCCATGCGCATACCAGCTCCGTGCTCTGCGCCTTCATTGTGCCGGAGTGGAACCGGTGTCTACTTCTCACCCAGAGAGCACGGTGCCGGCAGAGAAATGCTCCAGGCTGCTGCCTCTGCCCAAACACGCCTGGCCTCTGCACTTTCTCTCTCAGCGCTAGGTAGCAGCACATTCGGTCTGCGTGGTAGCCTGAATCTTAACGGAAAGCTTCTCAGCTACGTCTCGCACAGAGAACAGTTGTAGGTGAACGAGCTTACGCGGAGCTTACCCTCGACGCGTGGAAACCTGTATTTGCAGCACATCCTAGTGGTAGCCCTCTTTCCTTTCCAGCCTGCAACAGCGCCGGCAGATCGCGGTGCTCTCTGCACCTGCCTTCTCATTTGCAAGTACCAGCGCCAAGCTTACAGCCTTGCAGAGAGCGAAGAGGCGGATAGGCGTCTCGCCCAGAAGAACGTGCCAGGACCAAAAGATGGTCTTCCTTTCTGCTGCTCCTTGCCCGAATTGTGGTGCTGTGTTGAAAGTCTTGCCCAGCGAAAAGCTACTCCAGCAAGTGTTTCTCTCCAAACGCATTTCGCTGAGCGAGAGCTACACGGACAGTTTGCACTCGGTGAAACAGCAAGAAAATGCTTGTCCGTCGAGCTGAAGGAAAATCCCTGCACAGCACACTGTGGCTGCGTGCAGTGTTCACGCTGAAGAGCGGCAAAGCTCCAAGCCATGGCTGGGCTTCACTTCTGTCCAGAGCACAGAAGGCGAAGAACCAAGCAGCTGGGCACCGGGCTCATGTACTCAGGGGAGCCAATTTCAAATGTCCAGCCAAGAGCTGCTTCACAAGCACATGCAGCTGAGAATGCTCTGGCTGCTTCAGAAAGGAAGGCGCAGCCCTTGCACTCCTGGACACAGCTGGCCAGCAGCAGGTTCCTAAACCTTCCGTGCTGCAGAGTGCATGCAGCTGGAGCACAGCCAGGAGGAGGCGTCCAGAAAGAAGGCGTTCTTCAAGTACCCCCCTCCTCCAGGCAGCCTTGAAACTGAGCACAACAAACTGCGCCTCGGGGAGCTTCTTCTTTCCTCAGCTAGATGGACCGTCCCCTTCTTCACTCTCGCAGCTCCCTTGCCCACTTGCAGCAGCTGCTGCCAAAGAAAAAGGCTCCAGGGGTAACAGCCTCTGCTGGGCTGAACCTTCCCCTTGCCTCACGTCAAGCACCAGAAACTGTCCTCTGCACTCTGTTTTTCCCTTCTCCACCGCATCTACCACTGTCATCTCTGCATCTCCAAGCATGAAGCTAGCAGAATTGGTTCCAGGGAATACTGGAAGAGAAATAGGTAGCAGCACAAGTAGCCGCAGGTTGAACTTTCTGCTTCCGACTGCTAAAGTGAATCCGCAAACAAGCGAGTGCCACGCACGCTTCCTCTTGCAGCCTGGGCGATTCGCACAGCAGCCTGCTGCTCTGCCTTCGTTCTTATGCTCTTCGTAGCAGGTCGCGCTTTCGTTTAGCTGGAGACGAACAGTCGTCTGCTTCTCGCCCAGAGAGCACGGTGCTGGCAGCGAAAGCCTCCAGGCTGCTGCCTCTGCCCAAACACGCCTGGCCTCTGCACTTTCTCTCTCAGCGCTAGGTAGCAGCACATTCGGTCTGCGTGGTAGCCTGAATCTTAACGGAAAGCTTCTCAGCTAAGTCTCGCACAGAGAACAGTTGTAGGTGAACGAGCTTACGCGGAGCTTACCCTCGACGCGTGGAAACCTGTATTTGCAGCACATCCTAGTGGTAGCCCTCTTTCCTTTCCAGCCTGCACAGCGCAGGCAGATCGCGGTGCTGTCTGCACCTGCCTTCTCACTTGCAAGTACCAGCGCCAAGCTTACAGCCTTGCAGGGAGCGAAGAGGCGGATAGGCGTCTCGCCCAGAAGAAGGTGCCAGGACCAAAAGATGGTCTTCCTTTCTCCTGCTCCTTGCCCGAATTGTGGTGCTGTGTTGAAAGTCTTGCCCAGCGAAAAGCTACTCCAGCAAGTGGTTCTCTCCAAACGCATTTCGCTGAGCGAGAGCTACACGGACAGTTTGCACTCGGTGAAACAGCAAGAAAATGCTTGTCCGCCGAGCTGAAGGAAACTCCCTGCACAGCACACTGTGGCTGCGTGCAGTGTTCACGCTGAAGAGCGGCAAAGCTCCAAGCCATGGCTGGGCTTCACTTCTGTCCAGAGCACAGAAGGCGAAGAACCAAGCAGCTGGGCACCGGGCTCATGTACTCAGGGGAGCCAATTTCAAATGTCCAGCCAAGAGCTGCTTCACAAGCACATGCAGCTGAGAATGCTCTGGCTGCTTCAGAAAGGAAGGCGCAGCCCTTGCACTCCTGGACACAAGCTGGCCAGCAGCAGGTTCCTAAACCTTCCGTGCTGCAGAGTGCATGCAGCTGGAGCACAGCCAGAAGGAGGCGTCCAGAAAGAAGGCGTTCTTCAAGTCCCCCCCTCCTCCAGGCAGCCTTGCCACTGAGCACAACACACTGCGCCTCGGGGAGCTTCTTCTTTCCTCAGCTAGATGGACCGTCCCCTTCTTCACTCTCGCAGCTCCCTTGCCCACTTGCAGCAGCTGCTGCCAAGATAAAAGGCTCCAGAAGTCAAGGCCTCTGCTGGGCTGCACTTTCCCCTTGCCTCACGTCAAAGCACCAGAAACTCTCGGCTGCACTCTGTATTTCCAGTCTCCGCTGCATCTACCACTGTCATCTCTGCATCTCCAAGCATCAAGCTGGGCACAATTCTTTCCAGGCAAAGCTGGAAGAGAAATAGGTAGCAGCACAAGTGGCCGCAGGTTGAACTTTCTGTTTTCAAGTGCTAACGTGAATCCGCACACAAGCGAGAGGCAGCCACGCTTCCTCTTGCAGCCTGTGCCATGCGCATACCAGCTCCGTGCTCTGCGCCTTCATTGTGCCGGAGTGGAACCGGTGTCTACTTCTCACCCAGAGAGCACGGTGCCGGCAGAGAAATGCTCCAGGCTGCTGCCTCTGCCCAAACACGCCTGGCCTCTGCACTTTCTCTCTCAGCGCTAGGTAGCAGCACATTCGGTCTGCGTGGTAGCCTGAATCTTAACGGAAAGCTTCTCAGCTACGTCTCGCACAGAGAACAGTTTGAGGTCAATGAGCTTAGCCGGAGCTTACCCTCGACGCGTGGAAACCTGTATTTGCAGCACATCCTAGTGGTAGCCCTCTTTCCTTTCCAGCCTGCACAGCGCCGGCAGACGGCGGTGCTCTCTGCACCTGCCTTCTCACTTGCAAGTACCAGCGCCAAGCTTACAGCCTTGCAGGGAGCGAAGAGGCGGATAGGCGTCTCGCCCAGAAGAACGTGCCAGGACCAAAAGATGGTCTTCCTTTCTGCTGCTCCTTGCCCGAATTGTGGTGCTGTGTTGAAAGTCTTGCCCAGCGAAAAGCTACTCCAGCAAGTGTTTCTCTCCAAACGCATTTCGCTGAGCGAGAGCTACACGGACAGTTTGCACTCGGTGAAACAGCAAGAAAATGCTTGTCCGTCGAGCTGAAGGAAAATCCCTGCACAGCACACTGTGGCTGCGTGCAGTGTTCACGCTGAAGAGCGGCAAAGCTCCAAGCCATGGCTGGGCTTCACTTCTGTCCAGAGCACAGAAGGCGAAGAACCAAGCAGCTGGGCACCGGGCTCATGTACTCAGGGGAGCCAATTTCAAATGTCCAGCCAAGAGCTGCTTCACAAGCACATGCAGCTGAGAATGCTCTGGCTGCTTCAGAAAGGAAGGCGCAGCCCTTGCACTCCTGGACACAAGCTGGCCAGCAGCAGGTTCCTAAACCTTCCGTGCTGCAGAGTGCATGCAGCTGGAGCACAGCCAGGAGGAGGCGTCCAGAAAGAAGGCGTTCTTCAAGTCCCCCCCTCCTCCAGGCAGCCTTGAAACTGAGCACAACAAACTGCGCCTCGGGGAGCTTCTTCTTTCCTCAGCTAGATGGACCGTCCCCTTCTTCACTCTCGCAGCTCCCTTGCCCACTTGCAGCAGCTGCTGCCAAAGAAAAAGGCTCCAGGGGTAACAGCCTCTGCTGGGCTGAACCTTCCCCTTGCCTCACGTCAAGCACCAGAAACTGTCCTCTGCACTCTGTTTTTCCCTTCTCCACCGCATCTACCACTGTCATCTCTGCATCGCCAAGCATGAAGCTAGCAGAATTGGTTCCAGGGAATACTGGAAGAGAAATAGGTAGCAGCACAAGTAGCCGCAGGTTGAACTTTCTGCTTCCGACTGCTAAAGTGAATCCGCAAACAAGCGAGTGCCACGCACGCTTCCTCTTGCAGCCTGGGCGATTCGCACAGCAGCCTGCTGCTCTGCCTTCGTTCTTATGCTCTTCGTAGCAGGTCGCGCTTTCGTTTAGCTGGAGACGAACAGTCGTCTGCTTCTCGCCCAGAGAGCACGGTGCTGGCAGCGAAAGCCTCCAGGCTGCTGCCTCTGCCCAAACACGCCTGGCCTCTGCACTTTCTCTCTCAGCGCTAGGTAGCAGCACATTCGGTCTGCGTGGTAGCCTGAATCTTAACGGAAAGCTTCTCAGCTAAGTCTCGCACAGAGAACAGTTTGAGGTCAACGAGCTTACGCGGAGCTTACCCTCGACGCGTGGAAACCTGTATTTGCAGCACATCCTAGTGGTAGCCCTCTTTCCTTTCCAGCCTGCACAGCGCCGGCAGATCGCGGTGCTCTCTGCACCTGCCTTCTCACTTGCAAGTACCAGCGCCAAGCTTACAGCCTTGCAGGGAGCGAAGAGGCGGATAGGCGTCTCGCCCAGAAGAAGGTGCCAGGACCAAAAGATGGTCTTCCTTTCTCCTGCTCCTTGCCCGAATTGTGGTGCTGTGTTGAAAGTCTTGCCCAGCGAAAAGCTACTCCAGCAAGTGGTTCTCTCCAAACGCATTTCGCTGAGCGAGAGCTACACGGACAGTTTGCACTCGGTGAAACAGCAAGAAAATGCTTGTCCGCCGAGCTGAAGGAAACTCCCTGCACAGCACACTGTGGCTGCGTGCAGTGTTCACGCTGAAGAGCGGCAAAGCTCCAAGCCATGGCTGGGCTTCACTTCTGTCCAGAGCACAGAAGGCGAAGAACCAAGCAGCTGGGCACCGGGCTCATGTACTCAGGGGAGCCAATTTCAAATGTCCAGCCAAGAGCTGCTTCACAAGCACATGCAGCTGAGAATGCTCTGGCTGCTTCAGAAAGGAAGGCGCAGCCCTTGCACTCCTGGACACAAGCTGGCCAGCAGCAGGTTCCTAAACCTTCCATGCTGCAGAGTGCATGCAGCTGGAGCACAGCCAGAAGGAGGCGTCCAGAAAGAAGGCGTTCTTCAAGTACCCCCCTCCTCCAGGCAGCCTTGCCACTGAGCACAACACACTGCGCCTCGGGGAGCTTCTTCTTTCCTCAGCTAGATGGACCGTCCCCTTCTTCACTCTCGCAGCTCCCTTGCCCACTTGCAGCAGCTGCTGCCAAGATAAAAGGCTCCAGAAGTCAAGGCCTCTGCTGGGCTGCACTTTCCCCTTGCCTCACGTCAAAGCACCAGAAACTCTCGGCTGCACTCTGTATTTCCAGTCTCCGCTGCATCTACCACTGTCATCTCTGCATCTCCAAGCATCAAGCTGGGCACAATTCTTTCCAGGCAAAGCTGGAAGAGAAATAGGTAGCAGCACAAGTGGCCGCAGGTTGAACTTTCTGTTTTCAAGTGCTAACGTGAATCCGCACACAAGCGAGAGGCAGCCACGCTTCCTCTTGCAGCCTGTGCCATGCGCATACCAGCTCCGTGCTCTGCGCCTTCATTGTGCCGGAGTGGAACCGGTGTCTACTTCTCACCCAGAGAGCACGGTGCCGGCAGAGAAATGCTCCAGGCTGCTGCCTCTGCCCAAACACGCCTGGCCTCTGCACTTTCTCTCTCAGCGCTAGGTAGCAGCACATTCGGTCTGCGTGGTAGCCTGAATCTTAACGGAAAGCTTCTCAGCTACGTCTCGCACAGAGAACAGTTGTAGGTGAACGAGCTTACGCGGAGCTTACCCTCGACGCGTGGAAACCTGTATTTGCAGCACATCCTAGTGGTAGCCCTCTTTCCTTTCCAGCCTGCAACAGCGCCGGCAGATCGCGGTGCTCTCTGCACCTGCCTTCTCATTTGCAAGTACCAGCGCCAAGCTTACAGCCTTGCAGGGAGCGAAGAGGCGGATAGGCGTCTCGCCCAGAAGAACGTGCCAGGACCAAAAGATGGTCTTCCTTTCTCCTGCTCCTTGCCCGAATTGTGGTGCTGTGTTGAAAGTCTTGCCCAGCGAAAAGCTACTCCAGCAAGTGTTCCTCTCCAAACGCATTTCGCTGAGCGAGAGCTACACGGACAGTTTGCACTCGGTGAAACAGCAAGAAAATGCTTGTCCGTCGAGCTGAAGGAAACTCCCTGCACAGCACACTGTGGCTGCGTGCAGTGTTCACGCTGAAGAGCGGCAAAGCTCCAAGCCATGGCTGGGCTTCACTTCTGTCCAGAGCACAGAAGGCGAAGAACCAAGCAGCTGGGCACCGGGCTCATGTACTCAGGGGAGCCAATTTCAAATGTCCAGCCAAGAGCTGCTTCACAAGCACATGCAGCTGAGAATGCTCTGGCTGCTTCAGAAAGGAAGGCGCAGCCCTTGCACTCCTGGACACAAGCTGGCCAGCAGCAGGTTCCTAAACCTTCCGTGCTGCAGAGTGCATGCAGCTGGAGCACAGCCAGAAGGAGGCATCCAGAAAGAAGGCGTTCTTCAAGTACCCCCCTCCTCCAGGCAGCCTTGCCACTGAGCACAACACACTGCGCCTCGGGGAGCTTCTTCTTTCCTCAGCTAGATGGACCGTCCCCTTCTTCACTCTCGCAGCTCCCTTGCCCACTTGCAGCAGCTGCTGCCAAAGAAAAAGGCTCCAGGGGTAACAGCCTCTGCTGGGCTGAACCTTCCCCTTGCCTCACGTCAAGCACCAGAAACTGTCCTCTGCACTCTGTTTTTGCCTTCTCCACCGCATCTACCACTGTCATCTCTGCATCTCCAAGCATGAAGCTAGCAGAATTGGTTCCAGGGAATACTGGAAGAGAAATAGGTAGCAGCACAAGTAGCCGCAGGTTGAACTTTCTGCTTCCGACTGCTAAAGTGAATCCGCAAACAAGCGAGTGCCACGCACGCTTCCTCTTGCAGCCTGGGCGATTCGCACAGCAGCCTGCTGCTCTGCCTTCGTTCTTATGCTCTTCGTAGCAGGTCGCGCTTTCGTTTAGCTGGAGACGAACAGTCGTCTGCTTCTCGCCCAGAGAGCACGGTGCTGGCAGCGAAAGCCTCCAGGCTGCTGCCTCTGCCCAAACACGCCTGGCCTCTGCACTTTCTCTCTCAGCGCTAGGTAGCAGCACATTCGGTCTGCCTTGTAGCCTGAATCTTAACGGAAAGCTTCTCAGCTAAGTCTCGCACAGAGAACAGTTTGAGGTCAATGAGCTTAGCCGGAGCTTACCCTCGACGCGTGGAAACCTGTATTTGCAGCACATCCTAGTGGTAGCCCTCTTTCCTTTCCAGCCTGCACAGCGCCGGCAGACGGCGGTGCTCTCTGCACCTGCCTTCTCACTTGCAAGTACCAGCGCCAAGCTTACAGCCTTGCAGGGAGCGAAGAGGCGGATAGGCGTCTCGCCCAGAAGAAGGTGCCAGGACCAAAAGATGGTCTTCCTTTCTGCTGCTCCTTGCCCGAATTGTGGTGCTGTGTTGAAAGTCTTGCCCAGCGAAAAGCTACTCCAGCAAGTGTTTCTCTCCAAACGCATTTCGCTGAGCGAGAGCTACACGGACAGTTTGCACTCGGTGAAACAGCAAGAAAATGCTTGTCCGTCGAGCTGAAGGAAAATCCCTGCACAGCACACTGTGGCTGCGTGCAGTGTTCACGCTGAAGAGCGGCAAAGCTCCAAGCCATGGCTGGGCTTCACTTCTGTCCAGAGCACAGAAGGCGAAGAACCAAGCAGCTGGGCACCGGGCTCATGTACTCAGGGGAGCCAATTTCAAATGTCCAGCCAAGAGCTGCTTCACAAGCACATGCAGCTGAGAATGCTCTGGCTGCTTCAGAAAGGAAGGCGCAGCCCTTGCACTCCTGGACACAAGCTGGCCAGCAGCAGGTTCCTAAACCTTCCGTGCTGCAGAGTGCATGCAGCTGGAGCACAGCCAGAAGGAGGCGTCCAGAAAGAAGGCGTTCTTCAAGTCCCCCCCTCCTCCAGGCAGCCTTGAAACTGAGCACAACAAACTGCGCCTCGGGGAGCTTCTTCTTTCCTCAGCTAGATGGACCGTCCCCTTCTTCACTCTCGCAGCTCCCTTGCCCACTTGCAGCAGCTGCTGCCAAAGAAAAAGGCTCCAGGGGTAACAGCCTCTGCTGGGCTGAACCTTCCCCTTGCCTCACGTCAAGCACCAGAAACTGTCCTCTGCACTCTGTTTTTCCCTTCTCCACCGCATCTACCACTGTCATCTCTGCATCTCCAAGCATGAAGCTAGCAGAATTGGTTCCAGGGAATACTGGAAGAGAAATAGGTAGCAGCACAAGTAGCCGCAGGTTGAACTTTCTGCTTCCGACTGCTAAAGTGAATCCGCAAACAAGCGAGTGCCACGCACGCTTCCTCTTGCAGCCTGGGCGATTCGCACAGCAGCCTGCTGCTCTGCCTTCGTTCTTATGCTCTTCGTAGCAGGTCGCGCTTTCGTTTAGCTGGAGACGAACAGTCGTCTGCTTCTCGCCCAGAGAGCACGGTGCTGGCAGCGAAAGCCTCCAGGCTGCTGCCTCTGCCCAAACACGCCTGGCCTCTGCACTTTCTCTCTCAGCGCTAGGTAGCAGCACATTCGGTCTGCGTGGTAGCCTGAATCTTAACGGAAAGCTTCTCAGCTAAGTCTCGCACAGAGAACAGTTTGAGGTCAACGAGCTTAGCCGGAGCTTACCCTCGACGCGTGGAAACCTGTATTTGCAGCACATCCTAGTGGTAGCCCTCTTTCCTTTCCAGCCTGCACAGCGCGCCGGCAGACGGCGGTGCTCTCTGCACCTGCCTTCTCACTTGCAAGTACCAGCGCCAAGCTTACAGCCTTGCAGGGAGCGAAGAGGCGGATAGGCGTCTCGCCCAGAAGAACGTGCCAGGACCAAAAGATGGTCTTCCTTTCTCCTGCTCCTTGCCCGAATTGTGGTGCTGTGTTGAAAGTCTTGCCCAGCGAAAAGCTACTCCAGCAAGTGTTTCTCTCCAAACGCATTTCGCTGAGAGCTACACGGACAGTTTGCACTCGGTGAAACAGCAAGAAAATGCTTGTCCGCCGAGCTGAAGGAAACTCCCTGCACAGCACACTGTGGCTGCGTGCAGTGTTCACGCTGAAGAGCGGCAAAGCTCCAAGCCATGGCTGGGCTTCAGTTCTGTCCAGAGCACAGAAGGCGAAGAACCAAGCAGCTGGGCACCGGGCTCATGTACTCAGGGGAGCCAATTTCAAATGTCCAGCCAAGAGCTGCTTCACAAGCACATGCAGCTGAGAATGCTCTGGCTGCTTCAGAAAGGAAGGCGCAGCCCTTGCACTCCTGGACACAAGCTGGCCAGCAGCAGGTTCCTAAACCTTCCGTGCTGCAGAGTGCATGCAGCTGGAGCACAGCCAGAAGGAGGCGTCCAGAAAGAAGGCGTTCTTCAAGTCCCCCCCTCCTCCAGGCAGCCTTGAAACTGAGCACAACAAACTGCGCCTCGGGGAGCTTCTTCTTTCCTCAGCTAGATGGACCGTCCCCTTCTTCACTCTCGCAGCTCCCTTGCCCACTTGCAGCAGCTGCTGCCAAAGAAAAAGGCTCCAGGGGTAACAGCCTCTGCTGGGCTGAACCTTCCCCTTGCCTCACGTCAAGCACCAGAAACTGTCCTCTGCACTCTGTTTTTGCCTTCTCCACCGCATCTACCACTGTCATCTCTGCATCGCCAAGCATGAAGCTAGCAGAATTGGTTCCAGGGAATACTGGAAGAGAAATAGGTAGCAGCACAAGTAGCCGCAGGTTGAACTTTCTGCTTCCGACTGCTAAAGTGAATCCGCAAACAAGCGAGTGCCACGCACGCTTCCTCTTGCAGCCTGGGCGATTCGCACAGCAGCCTGCTGCTCTGCCTTCGTTCTTATGCTCTTCGTAGCAGGTCGCGCTTTCGTTTAGCTGGAGACGAACAGTCGTCTGCTTCTCGCCCAGAGAGCACGGTGCTGGCAGCGAAAGCCTCCAGGCTGCTGCCTCTGCCCAAACACGCCTGGCCTCTGCACTTTCTCTCTCAGCGCTAGGTAGCAGCACATTCGGTCTGCGTGGTAGCCTGAATCTTAACGGAAAGCTTCTCAGCTAAGTCTCGCACAGAGAACAGTTTGAGGTCAACGAGCTTACGCGGAGCTTACCCTCGACGCGTGGAAACCTGTATTTGCAGCACATCCTAGTGGTAGCCCTCTTTCCTTTCCAGCCTGCACAGCGCCGGCAGATCGCGGTGCTCTCTGCACCTGCCTTCTCACTTGCAAGTACCAGCGCCAAGCTTACAGCCTTGCAGGGAGCGAAGAGGCGGATAGGCGTCTCGCCCAGAAGAAGGTGCCAGGACCAAAAGATGGTCTTCCTTTCTCCTGCTCCTTGCCCGAATTGTGGTGCTGTGTTGAAAGTCTTGCCCAGCGAAAAGCTACTCCAGCAAGTGGTTCTCTCCAAACGCATTTCGCTGAGCGAGAGCTACACGGACAGTTTGCACTCGGTGAAACAGCAAGAAAATGCTTGTCCGCCGAGCTGAAGGAAACTCCCTGCACAGCACACTGTGGCTGCGTGCAGTGTTCACGCTGAAGAGCGGCAAAGCTCCAAGCCATGGCTGGGCTTCACTTCTGTCCAGAGCACAGAAGGCGAAGAACCAAGCAGCTGGGCACCGGGCTCATGTACTCAGGGGAGCCAATTTCAAATGTCCAGCCAAGAGCTGCTTCACAAGCACATGCAGCTGAGAATGCTCTGGCTGCTTCAGAAAGGAAGGCGCAGCCCTTGCACTCCTGGACACAAGCTGGCCAGCAGCAGGTTCCTAAACCTTCCGTGCTGCAGAGTGCATGCAGCTGGAGCACAGCCAGAAGGAGGCGTCCAGAAAGAAGGCGTTCTTCAAGTACCCCCCTCCTCCAGGCAGCCTTGCCACTGAGCACAACACACTGCGCCTCGGGGAGCTTCTTCCTCAGCTAGATGGACCGTCCCCTTCTTCACTCTCGCAGCTCCCTTGCCCACTTGCAGCAGCTGCTGCCAAGATAAAAGGCTCCAGAAGTCAAGGCCTCTGCTGGGCTGCACTTTCCCCTTGCCTCACGTCAAAGCACCAGAAACTCTCGGCTGCACTCTGTATTTCCAGTCTCCGCTGCATCTACCACTGTCATCTCTGCATCTCCAAGCATCAAGCTGGGCACAATTCTTTCCAGGCAAAGCTGGAAGAGAAATAGGTAGCAGCACAAGTGGCCGCAGGTTGAACTTTCTGTTTTCAAGTGCTAACGTGAATCCGCACACAAGCGAGAGGCAGCCACGCTTCCTCTTGCAGCCTGTGCCATGCGCATACCAGCTCCGTGCTCTGCGCCTTCATTGTGCCGGAGTGGAAGCGGTGTCTACTTCTCACCCAGAGAGCACGGTGCCGGCAGAGAAATGCTCCAGGCTGCTGCCTCTGCCCAAACACGCCTGGCCTCTGCACTTTCTCTCTCAGCGCTAGGTAGCAGCACATTCGGTCTGCGTGGTAGCCTGAATCTTAACGGAAAGCTTCTCAGCTACGTCTCGCACAGAGAACAGTTGTAGGTGAACGAGCTTACGCGGAGCTTACCCTCGACGCGTGGAAACCTGTATTTGCAGCACATCCTAGTGGTAGCCCTCTTTCCTTTCCAGCCTGCAACAGCGCCGGCAGATCGCGGTGCTCTCTGCACCTGCCTTCTCATTTGCAAGTACCAGCGCCAAGCTTACAGCCTTGCAGGGAGCGAAGAGGCGGATAGGCGTCTCGCCCAGAAGAACGTGCCAGGACCAAAAGATGGTCTTCCTTTCTCCTGCTCCTTGCCCGAATTGTGGTACTATGTTGAAAGTCTTGCCCAGCGAAAAGCTACTCCAGCAAGTGTTTCTCTCCAAACGCATTTCGCTGAGCGAGAGCTACACGGACAGTTTGCACTCGGTGAAACAGCAAGAAAATGCTTGTCCGTCGAGCTGAAGGAAACTCCCTGCACAGCACACTGTGGCTGCGTGCAGTGTTCACGCTGAAGAGCGGCAAAGCTCCAAGCCATGGCTGGGCTTCACTTCTGTCCAGAGCACAGAAGGCGAAGAACCAAGCAGCTGGGCACCGGGCTCATGTACTCAGGGGAGCCAATTTCAAATGTCCAGCCAAGAGCTGCTTCACAAGCACATGCAGCTGAGAATGCTCTGGCTGCTTCAGAAAGGAAGGCGCAGCCCTTGCACTCCTGGACACAAGCTGGCCAGCAGCAGGTTCCTAAACCTTCCGTGCTGCAGAGTGCATGCAGCTGGAGCACAGCCAGAAGGAGGCATCCAGAAAGAAGGCGTTCTTCAAGTACCCCCCTCCTCCAGGCAGCCTTGCCACTGAGCACAACACACTGCGCCTCGGGGAGCTTCTTCTTTCCTCAGCTAGATGGACCGTCCCCTTCTTCACTCTCGCAGCTCCCTTGCCCACTTGCAGCAGCTGCTGCCAAAGAAAAAGGCTCCAGGGGTAACAGCCTCTGCTGGGCTGAACCTTCCCCTTGCCTCACGTCAAGCACCAGAAACTGTCCTCTGCACTCTGTTTTTGCCTTCTCCACCGCATCTACCACTGTCATCTCTGCATCTCCAAGCATGAAGCTAGCAGAATTGGTTCCAGGGAATACTGGAAGAGAAATAGGTAGCAGCACAAGTAGCCGCAGGTTGAACTTTCTGCTTCCGACTGCTAAAGTGAATCCGCAAACAAGCGAGTGCCACGCACGCTTCCTCTTGCAGCCTGGGCGATTCGCACAGCAGCCTGCTGCTCTGCCTTCGTTCTTATGCTCTTCGTAGCAGGTCGCGCTTTCGTTTAGCTGGAGACGAACAGTCGTCTGCTTCTCGCCCAGAGAGCACGGTGCTGGCAGCGAAAGCCTCCAGGCTGCTGCCTCTGCCCAAACACGCCTGGCCTCTGCACTTTCTCTCTCAGCGCTAGGTAGCAGCACATTCGGTCTGCCTTGTAGCCTGAATCTTAACGGAAAGCTTCTCAGCTAAGTCTCGCACAGAGAACAGTTTGAGGTCAATGAGCTTAGCCGGAGCTTACCCTCGACGCGTGGAAACCTGTATTTGCAGCACATCCTAGTGGTAGCCCTCTTTCCTTTCCAGCCTGCACAGCGCCGGCAGACGGCGGTGCTCTCTGCACCTGCCTTCTCACTTGCAAGTACCAGCGCCAAGCTTACAGCCTTGCAGGGAGCGAAGAGGCGGATAGGCGTCTCGCCCAGAAGAAGGTGCCAGGACCAAAAGATGGTCTTCCTTTCTGCTGCTCCTTGCCCGAATTGTGGTGCTGTGTTGAAAGTCTTGCCCAGCGAAAAGCTACTCCAGCAAGTGGTTCTCTCCAAACGCATTTCGCTGAGCGAGAGCTACACGGACAGTTTGCACTCGGTGAAACAGCAAGAAAATGCTTGTCCGCCGAGCTGAAGGAAACTCCCTGCACAGCACACTGTGGCTGCGTGCAGTGTTCACGCTGAAGAGCGGCAAAGCTCCAAGCCATGGCTGGGCTTCACTTCTGTCCAGAGCACAGAAGGCGAAGAACCAAGCAGCTGGGCACCGGGCTCATGTACTCAGGGGAGCCAATTTCAAATGTCCAGCCAAGAGCTGCTTCACAAGCACATGCAGCTGAGAATGCTCTGGCTGCTTCAGAAAGGAAGGCGCAGCCCTTGCACTCCTGGACACAAGCTGGCCAGCAGCAGGTTCCTAAACCTTCCGTGCTGCAGAGTGCATGCAGCTGGAGCACAGCCAGAAGGAGGCGTCCAGAAAGAAGGCGTTCTTCAAGTCCCCCCCTCCTCCAGGCAGCCTTGAAACTGAGCACAACAAACTGCGCCTCGGGGAGCTTCTTCTTTCCTCAGCTAGATGGACCGTCCCCTTCTTCACTCTCGCAGCTCCCTTGCCCACTTGCAGCAGCTGCTGCCAAAGAAAAAGGCTCCAGGGGTAACAGCCTCTGCTGGGCTGAACCTTCCCCTTGCCTCACGTCAAGCACCAGAAACTGTCCTCTGCACTCTGTTTTTCCCTTCTCCACCGCATCTACCACTGTCATCTCTGCATCTCCAAGCATGAAGCTAGCAGAATTGGTTCCAGGGAATACTGGAAGAGAAATAGGTAGCAGCACAAGTAGCCGCAGGTTGAACTTTCTGCTTCCGACTGCTAAAGTGAATCCGCAAACAAGCGAGTGCCACGCACGCTTCCTCTTGCAGCCTGGGCGATTCGCACAGCAGCCTGCTGCTCTGCCTTCGTTCTTATGCTCTTCGTAGCAGGTCGCGCTTTCGTTTAGCTGGAGACGAACAGTCGTCTGCTTCTCGCCCAGAGAGCACGGTGCTGGCAGCGAAAGCCTCCAGGCTGCTGCCTCTGCCCAAACACGCCTGGCCTCTGCACTTTCTCTCTCAGCGCTAGGTAGCAGCACATTCGGTCTGCGTGGTAGCCTGAATCTTAACGGAAAGCTTCTCAGCTAAGTCTCGCACAGAGAACAGTTGTAGGTGAACGAGCTTACGCGGAGCTTACCCTCGACGCGTGGAAACCTGTATTTGCAGCACATCCTAGTGGTAGCCCTCTTTCCTTTCCAGCCTGCACAGCGCAGGCAGATCGCGGTGCTCTCTGCACCTGCCTTCTCACTTGCAAGTACCAGCGCCAAGCTTACAGCCTTGCAGGGAGCGAAGAGGCGGATAGGCGTCTCGCCCAGAAGAAGGTGCCAGGACCAAAAGATGGTCTTCCTTTCTCCTGCTCCTTGCCCGAATTGTGGTGCTGTGTTGAAAGTCTTGCCCAGCGAAAAGCTACTCCAGCAAGTGGTTCTCTCCAAACGCATTTCGCTGAGCGAGAGCTACACGGACAGTTTGCACTCGGTGAAACAGCAAGAAAATGCTTGTCCGCCGAGCTGAAGGAAACTCCCTGCACAGCACACTGTGGCTGCGTGCAGTGTTCACGCTGAAGAGCGGCAAAGCTCCAAGCCATGGCTGGGCTTCACTTCTGTCCAGAGCACAGAAGGCGAAGAACCAAGCAGCTGGGCACCGGGCTCATGTACTCAGGGGAGCCAATTTCAAATGTCCAGCCAAGAGCTGCTTCACAAGCACATGCAGCTGAGAATGCTCTGGCTGCTTCAGAAAGGAAGGCGCAGCCCTTGCACTCCTGGACACAAGCTGGCCAGCAGCAGGTTCCTAAACCTTCCGTGCTGCAGAGTGCATGCAGCTGGAGCACAGCCAGAAGGAGGCGTCCAGAAAGAAGGCGTTCTTCAAGTCCCCCCCTCCTCCAGGCAGCCTTGCCACTGAGCACAACACACTGCGCCTCGGGGAGCTTCTTCCTCAGCTAGATGGACCGTCCCCTTCTTCACTCTCGCAGCTCCCTTGCCCACTTGCAGCAGCTGCTGCCAAGATAAAAGGCTCCAGAAGTCAAGGCCTCTGCTGGGCTGCACTTTCCCCTTGCCTCACGTCAAAGCACCAGAAACTCTCGGCTGCACTCTGTATTTCCAGTCTCCGCTGCATCTACCACTGTCATCTCTGCATCTCCAAGCATCAAGCTGGGCACAATTCTTTCCAGGCAAAGCTGGAAGAGAAATAGGTAGCAGCACAAGTGGCCGCAGGTTGAACTTTCTGTTTTCAAGTGCTAACGTGAATCCGCACACAAGCGAGAGGCAGCCACGCTTCCTCTTGCAGCCTGTGCCATGCGCATACCAGCTCCGTGCTCTGCGCCTTCATTGTGCCGGAGTGGAACCGGTGTCTACTTCTCACCCAGAGAGCACGGTGCCGGCAGAGAAATGCTCCAGGCTGCTGCCTCTGCCCAAACACGCCTGGCCTCTGCACTTTCTCTCTCAGCGCTAGGTAGCAGCACATTCGGTCTGCGTGGTAGCCTGAATCTTAACGGAAAGCTTCTCAGCTACGTCTCGCACAGAGAACAGTTGTAGGTGAACGAGCTTACGCGGAGCTTACCCTCGACGCGTGGAAACCTGTATTTGCAGCACATCCTAGTGGTAGCCCTCTTTCCTTTCCAGCCTGCAACAGCGCCGGCAGATCGCGGTGCTCTCTGCACCTGCCTTCTCATTTGCAAGTACCAGCGCCAAGCTTACAGCCTTGCAGGGAGCGAAGAGGCGGATAGGCGTCTCGCCCAGAAGAACGTGCCAGGACCAAAAGATGGTCTTCCTTTCTGCTGCTCCTTGCCCGAATTGTGGTGCTGTGTTGAAAGTCTTGCCCAGCGAAAAGCTACTCCAGCAAGTGTTTCTCTCCAAACGCATTTCGCTGAGCGAGAGCTACACGGACAGTTTGCACTCGGTGAAACAGCAAGAAAATGCTTGTCCGTCGAGCTGAAGGAAAATCCCTGCACAGCACACTGTGGCTGCGTGCAGTGTTCACGCTGAAGAGCGGCAAAGCTCCAAGCCATGGCTGGGCTTCACTTCTGTCCAGAGCACAGAAGGCGAAGAACCAAGCAGCTGGGCACCGGGCTCATGTACTCAGGGGAGCCAATTTCAAATGTCCAGCCAAGAGCTGCTTCACAAGCACATGCAGCTGAGAATGCTCTGGCTGCTTCAGAAAGGAAGGCGCAGCCCTTGCACTCCTGGACACAAGCTGGCCAGCAGCAGGTTCCTAAACCTTCCGTGCTGCAGAGTGCATGCAGCTGGAGCACAGCCAGAAGGAGGCGTCCAGAAAGAAGGCGTTCTTCAAGTCCCCCCCTCCTCCAGGCAACCTTGAAACTGAGCACAACAAACTGCGCCTCGGGGAGCTTCTTCTTTCCTCAGCTAGATGGACCGTCCCCTTCTTCACTCTCGCAGCTCCCTTGCCCACTTGCAGCAGCTGCTGCCAAAGAAAAAGGCTCCAGGGGTAACAGCCTCTGCTGGGCTGAACCTTCCCCTTGCCTCACGTCAAGCACCAGAAACTGTCCTCTGCACTCTGTTTTTCCCTTCTCCACCGCATCTACCACTGTCATCTCTGCATCTCCAAGCATGAAGCTAGCAGAATTGGTTCCAGGGAATACTGGAAGAGAAATAGGTAGCAGCACAAGTAGCCGCAGGTTGAACTTTCTGCTTCCGACTGCTAAAGTGAATCCGCAAACAAGCGAGTGCCACGCACGCTTCCTCTTGCAGCCTGGGCGATTCGCACAGCAGCCTGCTGCTCTGCCTTCGTTCTTATGCTCTTCGTAGCAGGTCGCGCTTTCGTTTAGCTGGAGACGAACAGTCGTCTGCTTCTCGCCCAGAGAGCACGGTGCTGGCAGCGAAAGCCTCCAGGCTGCTGCCTCTGCCCAAACACGCCTGGCCTCTGCACTTTCTCTCTCAGCGCTAGGTAGCAGCACATTCGGTCTGCGTGGTAGCCTGAATCTTAACGGAAAGCTTCTCAGCTAAGTCTCGCACAGAGAACAGTTTGAGGTCAACGAGCTTAGCCGGAGCTTACCCTCGACGCGTGGAAACCTGTATTTGCAGCACATCCTAGTGGTAGCCCTCTTTCCTTTCCAGCCTGCACAGCGCGCCGGCAGACGGCGGTGCTCTCTGCACCTGCCTTCTCACTTGCAAGTACCAGCGCCAAGCTTACAGCCTTGCAGGGAGCGAAGAGGCGGATAGGCGTCTCGCCCAGAAGAAGGTGCCAGGACCAAAAGATGGTCTTCCTTTCTCCTGCTCCTTGCCCGAATTGTGGTGCTGTGTTGAAAGTCTTGCCCAGCGAAAAGCTACTCCAGCAAGTGGTTCTCTCCAAACGCATTTCGCTGAGAGCTACACGGACAGTTTGCACTCGGTGAAACAGCAAGAAAATGCTTGTCCGCCGAGCTGAAGGAAACTCCCTGCACAGCACACTGTGGCTGCGTGCAGTGTTCACGCTGAAGAGCGGCAAAGCTCCAAGCCATGGCTGGGCTTCACTTCTGTCCAGAGCACAGAAGGCGAAGAACCAAGCAGCTGGGCACCGGGCTCATGTACTCAGGGGAGCCAATTTCAAATGTCCAGCCAAGAGCTGCTTCACAAGCACATGCAGCTGAGAATGCTCTGGCTGCTTCAGAAAGGAAGGCGCAGCCCTTGCACTCCTGGACACAAGCTGGCCAGCAGCAGGTTCCTAAACCTTCCGTGCTGCAGAGTGCATGCAGCTGGAGCACAGCCAGAAGGAGGCGTCCAGAAAGAAGGCGTTCTTCAAGTACCCCCCTCCTCCAGGCAGCCTTGCCACTGAGCACAACACACTGCGCCTCGGGGAGCTTCTTCTTTCCTGAGATAGATGGACCGTCCCCTTCTTCACTCTCGCAGCTCCCTTGCCCACTTGCAGCAGCTGCTGCCAAAGAAAAAGGCTCCAGGGGTAACAGCCTCTGCTGGGCTGAACCTTCCCCTTGCCTCACGTCAAGCACCAGAAACTGTCCTCTGCACTCTGTTTTTCCCTTCTCCACCGCATCTACCACTGTCATCTCTGCATCTCCAAGCATGAAGCTAGCAGAATTGGTTCCAGGGAATACTGGAAGAGAAATAGGTAGCAGCACAAGTAGCCGCAGGTTGAACTTTCTGCTTCCGACTGCTAAAGTGAATCCGCAAACAAGCGAGTGCCACGCACGCTTCCTCTTGCAGCCTGGGCGATTCGCACAGCAGCCTGCTGCTCTGCCTTCGTTCTTATGCTCTTCGTAGCAGGTCGCGCTTTCGTTTAGCTGGAGACGAACAGTCGTCTGCTTCTCGCCCAGAGAGCACGGTGCTGGCAGCGAAAGCCTCCAGGCTGCTGCCTCTGCCCAAACACGCCTGGCCTCTGCACTTTCTCTCTCAGCGCTAGGTAGCAGCACATTCGGTCTGCGTGGTAGCCTGAATCTTAACGGAAAGCTTCTCAGCTAAGTCTCGCACAGAGAACAGTTGTAGGTGAACGAGCTTACGCGGAGCTTACCCTCGACGCGTGGAAACCTGTATTTGCAGCACATCCTAGTGGTAGCCCTCTTTCCTTTCCAGCCTGCACAGCGCAGGCAGATCGCGGTGCTCTCTGCACCTGCCTTCTCACTTGCAAGTACCAGCGCCAAGCTTACAGCCTTGCAGGGAGCGAAGAGGCGGATAGGCGTCTCGCCCAGAAGAAGGTGCCAGGACCAAAAGATGGTCTTCCTTTCTCCTGCTCCTTGCCCGAATTGTGGTGCTGTGTTGAAAGTCTTGCCCAGCGAAAAGCTACTCCAGCAAGTGGTTCTCTCCAAACGCATTTCGCTGAGCGAGAGCTACACGGACAGTTTGCACTCGGTGAAACAGCAAGAAAATGCTTGTCCGCCGAGCTGAAGGAAACTCCCTGCACAGCACACTGTGGCTGCGTGCAGTGTTCACGCTGAAGAGCGGCAAAGCTCCAAGCCATGGCTGGGCTTCACTTCTGTCCAGAGCACAGAAGGCGAAGAACCAAGCAGCTGGGCACCGGGCTCATGTACTCAGGGGAGCCAATTTCAAATGTCCAGCCAAGAGCTGCTTCACAAGCACATGCAGCTGAGAATGCTCTGGCTGCTTCAGAAAGGAAGGCGCAGCCCTTGCACTCCTGGACACAAGCTGGCCAGCAGCAGGTTCCTAAACCTTCCGTGCTGCAGAGTGCATGCAGCTGGAGCACAGCCAGAAGGAGGCGTCCAGAAAGAAGGCGTTCTTCAAGTCCCCCCCTCCTCCAGGCAGCCTTGCCACTGAGCACAACACACTGCGCCTCGGGGAGCTTCTTCCTCAGCTAGATGGACCGTCCCCTTCTTCACTCTCGCAGCTCCCTTGCCCACTTGCAGCAGCTGCTGCCAAGATAAAAGGCTCCAGAAGTCAAGGCCTCTGCTGGGCTGCACTTTCCCCTTGCCTCACGTCAAAGCACCAGAAACTCTCGGCTGCACTCTGTATTTCCAGTCTCCGCTGCATCTACCACTGTCATCTCTGCATCTCCAAGCATCAAGCTGGGCACAATTCTTTCCAGGCAAAGCTGGAAGAGAAATAGGTAGCAGCACAAGTGGCCGCAGGTTGAACTTTCTGTTTTCAAGTGCTAACGTGAATCCGCACACAAGCGAGAGGCAGCCACGCTTCCTCTTGCAGCCTGTGCCATGCGCATACCAGCTCCGTGCTCTGCGCCTTCATTGTGCCGGAGTGGAACCGGTGTCTACTTCTCACCCAGAGAGCACGGTGCCGGCAGAGAAATGCTCCAGGCTGCTGCCTCTGCCCAAACACGCCTGGCCTCTGCACTTTCTCTCTCAGCGCTAGGTAGCAGCACATTCGGTCTGCCTTGTAGCCTGAATCTTAACGGAAAGCTTCTCAGCTACGTCTCGCACAGAGAACAGTTGTAGGTGAACGAGCTTACGCGGAGCTTACCCTCGACGCGTGGAAACCTGTATTTGCAGCACATCCTAGTGGTAGCCCTCTTTCCTTTCCAGCCTGCAACAGCGCCGGCAGATCGCGGTGCTCTCTGCACCTGCCTTCTCATTTGCAAGTACCAGCGCCAAGCTTACAGCCTTGCAGGGAGCGAAGAGGCGGATAGGCGTCTCGCCCAGAAGAACGTGCCAGGACCAAAAGATGGTCTTCCTTTCTGCTGCTCCTTGCCCGAATTGTGGTGCTGTGTTGAAAGTCTTGCCCAGCGAAAAGCTACTCCAGCAAGTGTTTCTCTCCAAACGCATTTCGCTGAGCGAGAGCTACACGGACAGTTTGCACTCGGTGAAACAGCAAGAAAATGCTTGTCCGTCGAGCTGAAGGAAAATCCCTGCACAGCACACTGTGGCTGCGTGCAGTGTTCACGCTGAAGAGCGGCAAAGCTCCAAGCCATGGCTGGGCTTCACTTCTGTCCAGAGCACAGAAGGCGAAGAACCAAGCAGCTGGGCACCGGGCTCATGTACTCAGGGGAGCCAATTTCAAATGTCCAGCCAAGAGCTGCTTCACAAGCACATGCAGCTGAGAATGCTCTGGCTGCTTCAGAAAGGAAGGCGCAGCCCTTGCACTCCTGGACACAAGCTGGCCAGCAGCAGGTTCCTAAACCTTCCGTGCTGCAGAGTGCATGCAGCTGGAGCACAGCCAGAAGGAGGCGTCCAGAAAGAAGGCGTTCTTCAAGTCCCCCCCTCCTCCAGGCAACCTTGAAACTGAGCACAACAAACTGCGCCTCGGGGAGCTTCTTCTTTCCTCAGCTAGATGGACCGTCCCCTTCTTCACTCTCGCAGCTCCCTTGCCCACTTGCAGCAGCTGCTGCCAAAGAAAAAGGCTCCAGGGGTAACAGCCTCTGCTGGGCTGAACCTTCCCCTTGCCTCACGTCAAGCACCAGAAACTGTCCTCTGCACTCTGTTTTTCCCTTCTCCACCGCATCTACCACTGTCATCTCTGCATCTCCAAGCATGAAGCTAGCAGAATTGGTTCCAGGGAATACTGGAAGAGAAATAGGTAGCAGCACAAGTAGCCGCAGGTTGAACTTTCTGCTTCCGACTGCTAAAGTGAATCCGCAAACAAGCGAGTGCCACGCACGCTTCCTCTTGCAGCCTGGGCGATTCGCACAGCAGCCTGCTGCTCTGCCTTCGTTCTTATGCTCTTCGTAGCAGGTCGCGCTTTCGTTTAGCTGGAGACGAACAGTCGTCTGCTTCTCGCCCAGAGAGCACGGTGCTGGCAGCGAAAGCCTCCAGGCTGCTGCCTCTGCCCAAACACGCCTGGCCTCTGCACTTTCTCTCTCAGCGCTAGGTAGCAGCACATTCGGTCTGCGTGGTAGCCTGAATCTTAACGGAAAGCTTCTCAGCTAAGTCTCGCACAGAGAACAGTTGTAGGTGAACGAGCTTACGCGGAGCTTACCCTCGACGCGTGGAAACCTGTATTTGCAGCACATCCTAGTGGTAGCCCTCTTTCCTTTCCAGCCTGCACAGCGCAGGCAGATCGCGGTGCTCTCTGCACCTGCCTTCTCACTTGCAAGTACCAGCGCCAAGCTTACAGCCTTGCAGGGAGCGAAGAGGCGGATAGGCGTCTCGCCCAGAAGAAGGTGCCAGGACCAAAAGATGGTCTTCCTTTCTCCTGCTCCTTGCCCGAATTGTGGTGCTGTGTTGAAAGTCTTGCCCAGCGAAAAGCTACTCCAGCAAGTGGTTCTCTCCAAACGCATTTCGCTGAGCGAGAGCTACACGGACAGTTTGCACTCGGTGAAACAGCAAGAAAATGCTTGTCCGCCGAGCTGAAGGAAACTCCCTGCACAGCACACTGTGGCTGCGTGCAGTGTTCACGCTGAAGAGCGGCAAAGCTCCAAGCCATGGCTGGGCTTCACTTCTGTCCAGAGCACAGAAGGCGAAGAACCAAGCAGCTGGGCACCGGGCTCATGTACTCAGGGGAGCCAATTTCAAATGTCCAGCCAAGAGCTGCTTCACAAGCACATGCAGCTGAGAATGCTCTGGCTGCTTCAGAAAGGAAGGCGCAGCCCTTGCACTCCTGGACACAAGCTGGCCAGCAGCAGGTTCCTAAACCTTCCGTGCTGCAGAGTGCATGCAGCTGGAGCACAGCCAGAAGGAGGCGTCCAGAAAGAAGGCGTTCTTCAAGTCCCCCCCTCCTCCAGGCAGCCTTGCCACTGAGCACAACACACTGCGCCTCGGGGAGCTTCTTCCTCAGCTAGATGGACCGTCCCCTTCTTCACTCTCGCAGCTCCCTTGCCCACTTGCAGCAGCTGCTGCCAAGATAAAAGGCTCCAGAAGTCAAGGCCTCTGCTGGGCTGCACTTTCCCCTTGCCTCACGTCAAAGCACCAGAAACTCTCGGCTGCACTCTGTATTTCCAGTCTCCGCTGCATCTACCACTGTCATCTCTGCATCTCCAAGCATCAAGCTGGGCACAATTCTTTCCAGGCAAAGCTGGAAGAGAAATAGGTAGCAGCACAAGTGGCCGCAGGTTGAACTTTCTGTTTTCAAGTGCTAACGTGAATCCGCACACAAGCGAGAGGCAGCCACGCTTCCTCTTGCAGCCTGTGCCATGCGCATACCAGCTCCGTGCTCTGCGCCTTCATTGTGCCGGAGTGGAACCGGTGTCTACTTCTCACCCAGAGAGCACGGTGCCGGCAGAGAAATGCTCCAGGCTGCTGCCTCTGCCCAAACACGCCTGGCCTCTGCACTTTCTCTCTCAGCGCTAGGTAGCAGCACATTCGGTCTGCCTTGTAGCCTGAATCTTAACGGAAAGCTTCTCAGCTACGTCTCGCACAGAGAACAGTTGTAGGTGAACGAGCTTACGCGGAGCTTACCCTCGACGCGTGGAAACCTGTATTTGCAGCACATCCTAGTGGTAGCCCTCTTTCCTTTCCAGCCTGCAACAGCGCCGGCAGATCGCGGTGCTCTCTGCACCTGCCTTCTCATTTGCAAGTACCAGCGCCAAGCTTACAGCCTTGCAGGGAGCGAAGAGGCGGATAGGCGTCTCGCCCAGAAGAACGTGCCAGGACCAAAAGATGGTCTTCCTTTCTGCTGCTCCTTGCCCGAATTGTGGTGCTGTGTTGAAAGTCTTGCCCAGCGAAAAGCTACTCCAGCAAGTGTTTCTCTCCAAACGCATTTCGCTGAGCGAGAGCTACACGGACAGTTTGCACTCGGTGAAACAGCAAGAAAATGCTTGTCCGTCGAGCTGAAGGAAAATCCCTGCACAGCACACTGTGGCTGCGTGCAGTGTTCACGCTGAAGAGCGGCAAAGCTCCAAGCCATGGCTGGGCTTCACTTCTGTCCAGAGCACAGAAGGCGAAGAACCAAGCAGCTGGGCACCGGGCTCATGTACTCAGGGGAGCCAATTTCAAATGTCCAGCCAAGAGCTGCTTCACAAGCACATGCAGCTGAGAATGCTCTGGCTGCTTCAGAAAGGAAGGCGCAGCCCTTGCACTCCTGGACACAAGCTGGCCAGCAGCAGGTTCCTAAACCTTCCGTGCTGCAGAGTGCATGCAGCTGGAGCACAGCCAGAAGGAGGCGTCCAGAAAGAAGGCGTTCTTCAAGTCCCCCCCTCCTCCAGGCAACCTTGAAACTGAGCACAACAAACTGCGCCTCGGGGAGCTTCTTCTTTCCTCAGCTAGATGGACCGTCCCCTTCTTCACTCTCGCAGCTCCCTTGCCCACTTGCAGCAGCTGCTGCCAAAGAAAAAGGCTCCAGGGGTAACAGCCTCTGCTGGGCTGAACCTTCCCCTTGCCTCACGTCAAGCACCAGAAACTGTCCTCTGCACTCTGTTTTTCCCTTCTCCACCGCATCTACCACTGTCATCTCTGCATCTCCAAGCATGAAGCTAGCAGAATTGGTTCCAGGGAATACTGGAAGAGAAATAGGTAGCAGCACAAGTAGCCGCAGGTTGAACTTTCTGCTTCCGACTGCTAAAGTGAATCCGCAAACAAGCGAGTGCCACGCACGCTTCCTCTTGCAGCCTGGGCGATTCGCACAGCAGCCTGCTGCTCTGCCTTCGTTCTTATGCTCTTCGTAGCAGGTCGCGCTTTCGTTTAGCTGGAGACGAACAGTCGTCTGCTTCTCGCCCAGAGAGCACGGTGCTGGCAGCGAAAGCCTCCAGGCTGCTGCCTCTGCCCAAACACGCCTGGCCTCTGCACTTTCTCTCTCAGCGCTAGGTAGCAGCACATTCGGTCTGCGTGGTAGCCTGAATCTTAACGGAAAGCTTCTCAGCTAAGTCTCGCACAGAGAACAGTTTGAGGTCAACGAGCTTAGCCGGAGCTTACCCTCGACGCGTGGAAACCTGTATTTGCAGCACATCCTAGTGGTAGCCCTCTTTCCTTTCCAGCCTGCACAGCGCGCCGGCAGACGGCGGTGCTCTCTGCACCTGCCTTCTCACTTGCAAGTACCAGCGCCAAGCTTACAGCCTTGCAGGGAGCGAAGAGGCGGATAGGCGTCTCGCCCAGAAGAAGGTGCCAGGACCAAAAGATGGTCTTCCTTTCTGCTGCTCCTTGCCCGAATTGTGGTGCTGTGTTGAAAGTCTTGCCCAGCGAAAAGCTACTCCAGCAAGTGTTTCTCTCCAAACGCATTTCGCTGAGAGCTACACGGACAGTTTGCACTCGGTGAAACAGCAAGAAAATGCTTCTCCGCCGAGCTGAAGGAAACTCCCTGCACAGCACACTGTGGCTGCGTGCAGTGTTCACGCTGAAGAGCGGCAAAGCTCCAAGCCATGGCTGGGCTTCACTTCTGTCCAGAGCACAGAAGGCGAAGAACCAAGCAGCTGGGCACCGGGCTCATGTACTCAGGGGAGCCAATTTCAAATGTCCAGCCAAGAGCTGCTTCACAAGCACATGCAGCTGAGAATGCTCTGGCTGCTTCAGAAAGGAAGGCGCAGCCCTTGCACTCCTGGACACAAGCTGGCCAGCAGCAGGTTCCTAAACCTTCCGTGCTGCAGAGTGCATGCAGCTGGAGCACAGCCAGAAGGAGGCGTCCAGAAAGAAGGCGTTCTTCAAGTACCCCCCTCCTCCAGGCAGCCTTGCCACTGAGCACAACACACTGCGCCTCGGGGAGCTTCTTCTTTCCTGAGATAGATGGACCGTCCCCTTCTTCACTCTCGCAGCTCCCTTGCCCACTTGCAGCAGCTGCTGCCAAGATAAAAGGCTCCAGAAGTCAAGGCCTCTGCTGGGCTGCACTTTCCCCTTGCCTCACGTCAAAGCACCAGAAACTCTCGGCTGCACTCTGTATTTCCAGTCTCCGCTGCATCTACCACTGTCATCTCTGCATCTCCAAGCATCAAGCTGGGCACAATTCTTTCCAGGCAAAGCTGGAAGAGAAATAGGTAGCAGCACAAGTGGCCGCAGGTTGAACTTTCTGTTTTCAAGTGCTAACGTGAATCCGCACACAAGCGAGAGGCAGCCACGCTTCCTCTTGCAGCCTGTGCCATGCGCATACCAGCTCCGTGCTCTGCGCCTTCATTGTGCCGGAGTGGAACCGGTGTCTACTTCTCACCCAGAGAGCACGGTGCCGGCAGAGAAATGCTCCAGGCTGCTGCCTCTGCCCAAACACGCCTGGCCTCTGCACTTTCTCTCTCAGCGCTAGGTAGCAGCACATTCGGTCTGCGTGGTAGCCTGAATCTTAACGGAAAGCTTCTCAGCTACGTCTCGCACAGAGAACAGTTGTAGGTGAACGAGCTTACGCGGAGCTTACCCTCGACGCGTGGAAACCTGTATTTGCAGCACATCCTAGTGGTAGCCCTCTTTCCTTTCCAGCCTGCAACAGCGCCGGCAGATCGCGGTGCTCTCTGCACCTGCCTTCTCATTTGCAAGTACCAGCGCCAAGCTTACAGCCTTGCAGGGAGCGAAGAGGCGGATAGGCGTCTCGCCCAGAAGAAGGTGCCAGGACCAAAAGATGGTCTTCCTTTCTGCTGCTCCTTGCCCGAATTGTGGTGCTGTGTTGAAAGTCTTGCCCAGCGAAAAGCTACTCCAGCAAGTGTTTCTCTCCAAACGCATTTCGCTGAGCGAGAGCTACACGGACAGTTTGCACTCGGTGAAACAGCAAGAAAATGCTTGTCCGTCGAGCTGAAGGAAAATCCCTGCACAGCACACTGTGGCTGCGTGCAGTGTTCACGCTGAAGAGCGGCAAAGCTCCAAGCCATGGCTGGGCTTCACTTCTGTCCAGAGCACAGAAGGCGAAGAACCAAGCAGCTGGGCACCGGGCTCATGTACTCAGGGGAGCCAATTTCAAATGTCCAGCCAAGAGCTGCTTCACAAGCACATGCAGCTGAGAATGCTCTGGCTGCTTCAGAAAGGAAGGCGCAGCCCTTGCACTCCTGGACACAAGCTGGCCAGCAGCAGGTTCCTAAACCTTCCGTGCTGCAGAGTGCATGCAGCTGGAGCACAGCCAGAAGGAGGCGTCCAGAAAGAAGGCGTTCTTCAAGTACCCCCCTCCTCCAGGCAGCCTTGAAACTGAGCACAACAAACTGCGCCTCGGGGAGCTTCTTCTTTCCTCAGCTAGATGGACCGTCCCCTTCTTCACTCTCGCAGCTCCCTTGCCCACTTGCAGCAGCTGCTGCCGAAGAAAAAGGCTCCAGGGGTAACAGCCTCTGCTGGGCTGAACCTTCCCCTTGCCTCACGTCAAGCACCAGAAACTGTCCTCTGCACTCTGTTTTTCCCTTCTCCACCGCATCTACCACTGTCATCTCTGCATCTCCAAGCATGAAGCTAGCAGAATTGGTTCCAGGGAATACTGGAAGAGAAATAGGTAGCAGCACAAGTAGCCGCAGGTTGAACTTTCTGCTTCCGACTGCTAAAGTGAATCCGCAAACAAGCGAGTGCCACGCACGCTTCCTCTTGCAGCCTGGGCGATTCGCACAGCAGCCTGCTGCTCTGCCTTCGTTCTTATGCTCTTCGTAGCAGGTCGCGCTTTCGTTTAGCTGGAGACGAACAGTCGTCTGCTTCTCGCCCAGAGAGCACGGTGCTGGCAGCGAAAGCCTCCAGGCTGCTGCCTCTGCCCAAACACGCCTGGCCTCTGCACTTTCTCTCTCAGCGCTAGGTAGCAGCACATTCGGTCTGCCTTGTAGCCTGAATCTTAACGGAAAGCTTCTCAGCTAAGTCTCGCACAGAGAACAGTTTGAGGTCAATGAGCTTAGCCGGAGCTTACCCTCGACGCGTGGAAACCTGTATTTGCAGCACATCCTAGTGGTAGCCCTCTTTCCTTTCCAGCCTGCACAGCGCCGGCAGACGGCGGTGCTCTCTGCACCTGCCTTCTCACTTGCAAGTACCAGCGCCAAGCTTACAGCCTTGCAGGGAGCGAAGAGGCGGATAGGCGTCTCGCCCAGAAGAAGGTGCCAGGACCAAAAGATGGTCTTCCTTTCTCCTGCTCCTTGCCCGAATTGTGGTGCTGTGTTGAAAGTCTTGCCCAGCGAAAAGCTACTCCAGCAAGTGTTTCTCTCCAAACGCATTTCGCTGAGCGAGAGCTACACGGACAGTTTGCACTCGGTGAAACAGCAAGAAAATGCTTGTCCGTCGAGCTGAAGGAAAATCCCTGCACAGCACACTGTGGCTGCGTGCAGTGTTCACGCTGAAGAGCGGCAAAGCTCCAAGCCATGGCTGGGCTTCACTTCTGTCCAGAGCACAGAAGGCGAAGAACCAAGCAGCTGGGCACCGGGCTCATGTACTCAGGGGAGCCAATTTCAAATGTCCAGCCAAGAGCTGCTTCACAAGCACATGCAGCTGAGAATGCTCTGGCTGCTTCAGAAAGGAAGGCGCAGCCCTTGCACTCCTGGACACAAGCTGGCCAGCAGCACGTTCCTAAACCTTCCGTGCTGCAGAGTGCATGCAGCTGGAGCACAGCCAGAAGGAGGCGTCCAGAAAGAAGGCGTTCTTCAAGTCCCCCCCTCCTCCAGGCAGCCTTGAAACTGAGCACAACAAACTGCGCCTCGGGGAGCTTCTTCTTTCCTCAGCTAGATGGACCGTCCCCTTCTTCACTCTCGCAGCTCCCTTGCCCACTTGCAGCAGCTGCTGCCAAAGAAAAAGGCTCCAGGGGTAGCAGCCTCTGCTGGGCTGAACCTTCCCCTTGCCTCACGTCAAGCACCAGAAACTGTCCTCTGCACTCTGTTTTTGCCTTCTCCACCGCATCTACCACTGTCATCTCTGCATCGCCAAGCATGAAGCTAGCAGAATTGGTTCCAGGGAATACTGGAAGAGAAATAGGTAGCAGCACAAGTAGCCGCAGGTTGAACTTTCTGCTTCCGACTGCTAAAGTGAATCCGCAAACAAGCGAGTGCCACGCACGCTTCCTCTTGCAGCCTGGGCGATTCGCACAGCAGCCTGCTGCTCTGCCTTCGTTCTTATGCTCTTCGTAGCAGGTCGCGCTTTCGTTTAGCTGGAGACGAACAGTCGTCTGCTTCTCGCCCAGAGAGCACGGTGCTGGCAGCGAAAGCCTCCAGGCTGCTGCCTCTGCCCAAACACGCCTGGCCTCTGCACTTTCTCTCTCAGCGCTAGGTAGCAGCACATTCGGTCTGCGTGGTAGCCTGAATCTTAACGGAAAGCTTCTCAGCTAAGTCTCGCACAGAGAACAGTTGTAGGTGAACGAGCTTACGCGGAGCTTACCCTCGACGCGTGGAAACCTGTATTTGCAGCACATCCTAGTGGTAGCCCTCTTTCCTTTCCAGCCTGCACAGCGCCGGCAGACGGCGGTGCTCTCTGCACCTGCCTTCTCACTTGCAAGTACTAGCGCCAAGCTTACAGCCTTGCAGGGAGCGAAGAGGCGGATAGGCGTCTCGCCCAGAAGAACGTGCCAGGACCAAAAGATGGTCTTCCTTTCTCCTGCTCCTTGCCCGAATTGTGGTGCTGTGTTGAAAGTCTTGCCCAGCGAAAAGCTACTCCAGCAAGTGGTTCTCTCCAAACGCATTTCGCTGAGCGAGAGCTACACGGACAGTTTGCACTCGGTGAAACAGCAAGAAAATGCTTGTCCGCCGAGCTGAAGGAAACTCCCTGCACAGCACACTGTGGCTGCGTGCAGTGTTCACGCTGAAGAGCGGCAAAGCTCCAAGCCATGGCTGGGCTTCACTTCTGTCCAGAGCACAGAAGGCGAAGAACCAAGCAGCTGGGCACCGGGCTCATGTACTCAGGGGAGCCAATTTCAAATGTCCAGCCAAGAGCTGCTTCACAAGCACATGCAGCTGAGAATGCTCTGGCTGCTTCAGAAAGGAAGGCGCAGCCCTTGCACTCCTGGACACAAGCTGGCCAGCAGCAGGTTCCTAAACCTTCCGTGCTGCAGAGTGCATGCAGCTGGAGCACAGCCAGAAGGAGGCGTCCAGAAAGAAGGCGTTCTTCAAGTACCCCCCTCCTCCAGGCAGCCTTGCCACTGAGCACAACACACTGCGCCTCGGGGAGCTTCTTCTTTCCTCAGCTAGATGGACCGTCCCCTTCTTCACTCTCGCAGCTCCCTTGCCCACTTGCAGCAGCTGCTGCCAAGATAAAAGGCTCCAGAAGTCAAGGCCTCTGCTGGGCTGCACTTTCCCCTTGCCTCACGTCAAAGCACCAGAAACTCTCGGCTGCACTCTGTATTTCCAGTCTCCGCTGCATCTACCACTGTCATCTCTGCATCTCCAAGCATCAAGCTGGGCACAATTCTTTCCAGGCAAAGCTGGAAGAGAAATAGGTAGCAGCACAAGTGGCCGCAGGTTGAACTTTCTGTTTTCAAGTGCTAACGTGAATCCGCACACAAGCGAGAGGCAGCCACGCTTCCTCTTGCAGCCTGTGCCATGCGCATACCAGCTCCGTGCTCTGCGCCTTCATTGTGCCGGAGTGGAAGCGGTGTCTACTTCTCACCCAGAGAGCACGGTGCCGGCAGAGAAATGCTCCAGGCTGCTGCCTCTGCCCAAACACGCCTGGCCTCTGCACTTTCTCTCTCAGCGCTAGGTAGCAGCACATTCGGTCTGCGTGGTAGCCTGAATCTTAACGGAAAGCTTCTCAGCTACGTCTCGCACAGAGAACAGTTGTAGGTGAACGAGCTTACGCGGAGCTTACCCTCGACGCGTGGAAACCTGTATTTGCAGCACATCCTAGTGGTAGCCCTCTTTCCTTTCCAGCCTGCAACAGCGCCGGCAGATCGCGGTGCTCTCTGCACCTGCCTTCTCATTTGCAAGTACCAGCGCCAAGCTTACAGCCTTGCAGGGAGCGAAGAGGCGGATAGGCGTCTCGCCCAGAAGAAGGTGCCAGGACCAAAAGATGGTCTTCCTTTCTGCTGCTCCTTGCCCGAATTGTGGTGCTGTGTTGAAAGTCTTGCCCAGCGAAAAGCTACTCCAGCAAGTGTTTCTCTCCAAACGCATTTCGCTGAGCGAGAGCTACACGGACAGTTTGCACTCGGTGAAACAGCAAGAAAATGCTTGTCCGTCGAGCTGAAGGAAAATCCCTGCACAGCACACTGTGGCTGCGTGCAGTGTTCACGCTGAAGAGCGGCAAAGCTCCAAGCCATGGCTGGGCTTCACTTCTGTCCAGAGCACAGAAGGCGAAGAACCAAGCAGCTGGGCACCGGGCTCATGTACTCAGGGGAGCCAATTTCAAATGTCCAGCCAAGAGCTGCTTCACAAGCACATGCAGCTGAGAATGCTCTGGCTGCTTCAGAAAGGAAGGCGCAGCCCTTGCACTCCTGGACACAGCTGGCCAGCAGCAGGTTCCTAAACCTTCCGTGCTGCAGAGTGCATGCAGCTGGAGCACAGCCAGAAGGAGGCGTCCAGAAAGAAGGCGTTCTTCAAGTACCCCCCTCCTCCAGGCAGCCTTGAAACTGAGCACAACAAACTGCGCCTCGGGGAGCTTCTTCTTTCCTCAGCTAGATGGACCGTCCCCTTCTTCACTCTCGCAGCTCCCTTGCCCACTTGCAGCAGCTGCTGCCAAAGAAAAAGGCTCCAGGGGTAACAGCCTCTGCTGGGCTGAACCTTCCCCTTGCCTCACGTCAAGCACCAGAAACTGTCCTCTGCACTCTGTTTTTCCCTTCTCCACCGCATCTACCACTGTCATCTCTGCATCTCCAAGCATGAAGCTAGCAGAATTGGTTCCAGGGAATACTGGAAGAGAAATAGGTAGCAGCACAAGTAGCCGCAGGTTGAACTTTCTGCTTCCGACTGCTAAAGTGAATCCGCAAACAAGCGAGTGCCACGCACGCTTCCTCTTGCAGCCTGGGCGATTCGCACAGCAGCCTGCTGCTCTGCCTTCGTTCTTATGCTCTTCGTAGCAGGTCGCGCTTTCGTTTAGCTGGAGACGAACAGTCGTCTGCTTCTCGCCCAGAGAGCACGGTGCTGGCAGCGAAAGCCTCCAGGCTGCTGCCTCTGCCCAAACACGCCTGGCCTCTGCACTTTCTCTCTCAGCGCTAGGTAGCAGCACATTCGGTCTGCGTGGTAGCCTGAATCTTAACGGAAAGCTTCTCAGCTAAGTCTCGCACAGAGAACAGTTGTAGGTGAACGAGCTTACGCGGAGCTTACCCTCGACGCGTGGAAACCTGTATTTGCAGCACATCCTAGTGGTAGCCCTCTTTCCTTTCCAGCCTGCACAGCGCAGGCAGATCGCGGTGCTGTCTGCACCTGCCTTCTCACTTGCAAGTACCAGCGCCAAGCTTACAGCCTTGCAGGGAGCGAAGAGGCGGATAGGCGTCTCGCCCAGAAGAAGGTGCCAGGACCAAAAGATGGTCTTCCTTTCTCCTGCTCCTTGCCCGAATTGTGGTGCTGTGTTGAAAGTCTTGCCCAGCGAAAAGCTACTCCAGCAAGTGTTTCTCTCCAAACGCATTTCGCTGAGCGAGAGCTACACGGACAGTTTGCACTCGGTGAAACAGCAAGAAAATGCTTGTCCGCCGAGCTGAAGGAAACTCCCTGCACAGCACACTGTGGCTGCGTGCAGTGTTCACGCTGAAGAGCGGCAAAGCTCCAAGCCATGGCTGGGCTTCACTTCTGTCCAGAGCACAGAAGGCGAAGAACCAAGCAGCTGGGCACCGGGCTCATGTACTCAGGGGAGCCAATTTCAAATGTCCAGCCAAGAGCTGCTTCACAAGCACATGCAGCTGAGAATGCTCTGGCTGCTTCAGAAAGGAAGGCGCAGCCCTTGCACTCCTGGACACAAGCTGGCCAGCAGCAGGTTCCTAAACCTTCCGTGCTGCAGAGTGCATGCAGCTGGAGCACAGCCAGAAGGAGGCGTCCAGAAAGAAGGCGTTCTTCAAGTCCCCCCCTCCTCCAGGCAGCCTTGCCACTGAGCACAACACACTGCGCCTCGGGGAGCTTCTTCTTTCCTCAGCTAGATGGACCGTCCCCTTCTTCACTCTCGCAGCTCCCTTGCCCACTTGCAGCAGCTGCTGCCAAGATAAAAGGCTCCAGAAGTCAAGGCCTCTGCTGGGCTGCACTTTCCCCTTGCCTCACGTCAAAGCACCAGAAACTCTCGGCTGCACTCTGTATTTCCAGTCTCCGCTGCATCTACCACTGTCATCTCTGCATCTCCAAGCATCAAGCTGGGCACAATTCTTTCCAGGCAAAGCTGGAAGAGAAATAGGTAGCAGCACAAGTGGCCGCAGGTTGAACTTTCTGTTTTCAAGTGCTAACGTGAATCCGCACACAAGCGAGAGGCAGCCACGCTTCCTCTTGCAGCCTGTGCCATGCGCATACCAGCTCCGTGCTCTGCGCCTTCATTGTGCCGGAGTGGAACCGGTGTCTACTTCTCACCCAGAGAGCACGGTGCCGGCAGAGAAATGCTCCAGGCTGCTGCCTCTGCCCAAACACGCCTGGCCTCTGCACTTTCTCTCTCAGCGCTAGGTAGCAGCACATTCGGTCTGCGTGGTAGCCTGAATCTTAACGGAAAGCTTCTCAGCTACGTCTCGCACAGAGAACAGTTTGAGGTCAATGAGCTTAGCCGGAGCTTACCCTCGACGCGTGGAAACCTGTATTTGCAGCACATCCTAGTGGTAGCCCTCTTTCCTTTCCAGCCTGCACAGCGCCGGCAGACGGCGGTGCTCTCTGCACCTGCCTTCTCACTTGCAAGTACCAGCGCCAAGCTTACAGCCTTGCAGGGAGCGAAGAGGCGGATAGGCGTCTCGCCCAGAAGAACGTGCCAGGACCAAAAGATGGTCTTCCTTTCTCCTGCTCCTTGCCCGAATTGTGGTGCTGTGTTGAAAGTCTTGCCCAGCGAAAAGCTACTCCAGCAAGTGTTTCTCTCCAAACGCATTTCGCTGAGCGAGAGCTACACGGACAGTTTGCACTCGGTGAAACAGCAAGAAAATGCTTGTCCGTCGAGCTGAAGGAAAATCCCTGCACAGCACACTGTGGCTGCGTGCAGTGTTCACGCTGAAGAGCGGCAAAGCTCCAAGCCATGGCTGGGCTTCACTTCTGTCCAGAGCACAGAAGGCGAAGAACCAAGCAGCTGGGCACCGGGCTCATGTACTCAGGGGAGCCAATTTCAAATGTCCAGCCAAGAGCTGCTTCACAAGCACATGCAGCTGAGAATGCTCTGGCTGCTTCAGAAAGGAAGGCGCAGCCCTTGCACTCCTGGACACAAGCTGGCCAGCAGCAGGTTCCTAAACCTTCCGTGCTGCAGAGTGCATGCAGCTGGAGCACAGCCAGGAGGAGGCGTCCAGAAAGAAGGCGTTCTTCAAGTCCCCCCCTCCTCCAGGCAGCCTTGAAACTGAGCACAACAAACTGCGCCTCGGGGAGCTTCTTCTTTCCTCAGCTAGATGGACCGTCCCCTTCTTCACTCTCGCAGCTCCCTTGCCCACTTGCAGCAGCTGCTGCCAAAGAAAAAGGCTCCAGGGGTAACAGCCTCTGCTGGGCTGAACCTTCCCCTTGCCTCACGTCAAGCACCAGAAACTGTCCTCTGCACTCTGTTTTTCCCTTCTCCACCGCATCTACCACTGTCATCTCTGCATCGCCAAGCATGAAGCTAGCAGAATTGGTTCCAGGGAATACTGGAAGAGAAATAGGTAGCAGCACAAGTAGCCGCAGGTTGAACTTTCTGCTTCCGACTGCTAAAGTGAATCCGCAAACAAGCGAGTGCCACGCACGCTTCCTCTTGCAGCCTGGGCGATTCGCACAGCAGCCTGCTGCTCTGCCTTCGTTCTTATGCTCTTCGTAGCAGGTCGCGCTTTCGTTTAGCTGGAGACGAACAGTCGTCTGCTTCTCGCCCAGAGAGCACGGTGCTGGCAGCGAAAGCCTCCAGGCTGCTGCCTCTGCCCAAACACGCCTGGCCTCTGCACTTTCTCTCTCAGCGCTAGGTAGCAGCACATTCGGTCTGCGTGGTAGCCTGAATCTTAACGGAAAGCTTCTCAGCTAAGTCTCGCACAGAGAACAGTTTGAGGTCAACGAGCTTACGCGGAGCTTACCCTCGACGCGTGGAAACCTGTATTTGCAGCACATCCTAGTGGTAGCCCTCTTTCCTTTCCAGCCTGCACAGCGCCGGCAGATCGCGGTGCTCTCTGCACCTGCCTTCTCACTTGCAAGTACCAGCGCCAAGCTTACAGCCTTGCAGGGAGCGAAGAGGCGGATAGGCGTCTCGCCCAGAAGAAGGTGCCAGGACCAAAAGATGGTCTTCCTTTCTCCTGCTCCTTGCCCGAATTGTGGTGCTGTGTTGAAAGTCTTGCCCAGCGAAAAGCTACTCCAGCAAGTGGTTCTCTCCAAACGCATTTCGCTGAGCGAGAGCTACACGGACAGTTTGCACTCGGTGAAACAGCAAGAAAATGCTTGTCCGCCGAGCTGAAGGAAACTCCCTGCACAGCACACTGTGGCTGCGTGCAGTGTTCACGCTGAAGAGCGGCAAAGCTCCAAGCCATGGCTGGGCTTCACTTCTGTCCAGAGCACAGAAGGCGAAGAACCAAGCAGCTGGGCACCGGGCTCATGTACTCAGGGGAGCCAATTTCAAATGTCCAGCCAAGAGCTGCTTCACAAGCACATGCAGCTGAGAATGCTCTGGCTGCTTCAGAAAGGAAGGCGCAGCCCTTGCACTCCTGGACACAAGCTGGCCAGCAGCAGGTTCCTAAACCTTCCATGCTGCAGAGTGCATGCAGCTGGAGCACAGCCAGAAGGAGGCGTCCAGAAAGAAGGCGTTCTTCAAGTCCCCCCCTCCTCCAGGCAGCCTTGCCACTGAGCACAACACACTGCGCCTCGGGGAGCTTCTTCTTTCCTCAGCTAGATGGACCGTCCCCTTCTTCACTCTCGCAGCTCCCTTGCCCACTTGCAGCAGCTGCTGCCAAGATAAAAGGCTCCAGAAGTCAAGGCCTCTGCTGGGCTGCACTTTCCCCTTGCCTCACGTCAAAGCACCAGAAACTCTCGGCTGCACTCTGTATTTCCAGTCTCCGCTGCATCTACCACTGTCATCTCTGCATCTCCAAGCATCAAGCTGGGCACAATTCTTTCCAGGCAAAGCTGGAAGAGAAATAGGTAGCAGCACAAGTGGCCGCAGGTTGAACTTTCTGTTTTCAAGTGCTAACGTGAATCCGCACACAAGCGAGAGGCAGCCACGCTTCCTCTTGCAGCCTGTGCCATGCGCATACCAGCTCCGTGCTCTGCGCCTTCATTGTGCCGGAGTGGAACCGGTGTCTACTTCTCACCCAGAGAGCACGGTGCCGGCAGAGAAATGCTCCAGGCTGCTGCCTCTGCCCAAACACGCCTGGCCTCTGCACTTTCTCTCTCAGCGCTAGGTAGCAGCACATTCGGTCTGCGTGGTAGCCTGAATCTTAACGGAAAGCTTCTCAGCTACGTCTCGCACAGAGAACAGTTGTAGGTGAACGAGCTTACGCGGAGCTTACCCTCGACGCGTGGAAACCTGTATTTGCAGCACATCCTAGTGGTAGCCCTCTTTCCTTTCCAGCCTGCAACAGCGCCGGCAGATCGCGGTGCTCTCTGCACCTGCCTTCTCATTTGCAAGTACCAGCGCCAAGCTTACAGCCTTGCAGGGAGCGAAGAGGCGGATAGGCGTCTCGCCCAGAAGAACGTGCCAGGACCAAAAGATGGTCTTCCTTTCTCCTGCTCCTTGCCCGAATTGTGGTGCTGTGTTGAAAGTCTTGCCCAGCGAAAAGCTACTCCAGCAAGTGTTCCTCTCCAAACGCATTTCGCTGAGCGAGAGCTACACGGACAGTTTGCACTCGGTGAAACAGCAAGAAAATGCTTGTCCGTCGAGCTGAAGGAAACTCCCTGCACAGCACACTGTGGCTGCGTGCAGTGTTCACGCTGAAGAGCGGCAAAGCTCCAAGCCATGGCTGGGCTTCACTTCTGTCCAGAGCACAGAAGGCGAAGAACCAAGCAGCTGGGCACCGGGCTCATGTACTCAGGGGAGCCAATTTCAAATGTCCAGCCAAGAGCTGCTTCACAAGCACATGCAGCTGAGAATGCTCTGGCTGCTTCAGAAAGGAAGGCGCAGCCCTTGCACTCCTGGACACAAGCTGGCCAGCAGCAGGTTCCTAAACCTTCCGTGCTGCAGAGTGCATGCAGCTGGAGCACAGCCAGAAGGAGGCATCCAGAAAGAAGGCGTTCTTCAAGTACCCCCCTCCTCCAGGCAGCCTTGCCACTGAGCACAACACACTGCGCCTCGGGGAGCTTCTTCTTTCCTCAGCTAGATGGACCGTCCCCTTCTTCACTCTCGCAGCTCCCTTGCCCACTTGCAGCAGCTGCTGCCAAAGAAAAAGGCTCCAGGGGTAACAGCCTCTGCTGGGCTGAACCTTCCCCTTGCCTCACGTCAAGCACCAGAAACTGTCCTCTGCACTCTGTTTTTGCCTTCTCCACCGCATCTACCACTGTCATCTCTGCATCTCCAAGCATGAAGCTAGCAGAATTGGTTCCAGGGAATACTGGAAGAGAAATAGGTAGCAGCACAAGTAGCCGCAGGTTGAACTTTCTGCTTCCGACTGCTAAAGTGAATCCGCAAACAAGCGAGTGCCACGCACGCTTCCTCTTGCAGCCTGGGCGATTCGCACAGCAGCCTGCTGCTCTGCCTTCGTTCTTATGCTCTTCGTAGCAGGTCGCGCTTTCGTTTAGCTGGAGACGAACAGTCGTCTGCTTCTCGCCCAGAGAGCACGGTGCTGGCAGCGAAAGCCTCCAGGCTGCTGCCTCTGCCCAAACACGCCTGGCCTCTGCACTTTCTCTCTCAGCGCTAGGTAGCAGCACATTCGGTCTGCCTTGTAGCCTGAATCTTAACGGAAAGCTTCTCAGCTAAGTCTCGCACAGAGAACAGTTTGAGGTCAATGAGCTTAGCCGGAGCTTACCCTCGACGCGTGGAAACCTGTATTTGCAGCACATCCTAGTGGTAGCCCTCTTTCCTTTCCAGCCTGCACAGCGCCGGCAGACGGCGGTGCTCTCTGCACCTGCCTTCTCACTTGCAAGTACCAGCGCCAAGCTTACAGCCTTGCAGGGAGCGAAGAGGCGGATAGGCGTCTCGCCCAGAAGAAGGTGCCAGGACCAAAAGATGGTCTTCCTTTCTGCTGCTCCTTGCCCGAATTGTGGTGCTGTGTTGAAAGTCTTGCCCAGCGAAAAGCTACTCCAGCAAGTGTTTCTCTCCAAACGCATTTCGCTGAGCGAGAGCTACACGGACAGTTTGCACTCGGTGAAACAGCAAGAAAATGCTTGTCCGTCGAGCTGAAGGAAAATCCCTGCACAGCACACTGTGGCTGCGTGCAGTGTTCACGCTGAAGAGCGGCAAAGCTCCAAGCCATGGCTGGGCTTCACTTCTGTCCAGAGCACAGAAGGCGAAGAACCAAGCAGCTGGGCACCGGGCTCATGTACTCAGGGGAGCCAATTTCAAATGTCCAGCCAAGAGCTGCTTCACAAGCACATGCAGCTGAGAATGCTCTGGCTGCTTCAGAAAGGAAGGCGCAGCCCTTGCACTCCTGGACACAAGCTGGCCAGCAGCAGGTTCCTAAACCTTCCGTGCTGCAGAGTGCATGCAGCTGGAGCACAGCCAGAAGGAGGCGTCCAGAAAGAAGGCGTTCTTCAAGTCCCCCCCTCCTCCAGGCAGCCTTGAAACTGAGCACAACAAACTGCGCCTCGGGGAGCTTCTTCTTTCCTCAGCTAGATGGACCGTCCCCTTCTTCACTCTCGCAGCTCCCTTGCCCACTTGCAGCAGCTGCTGCCAAAGAAAAAGGCTCCAGGGGTAACAGCCTCTGCTGGGCTGAACCTTCCCCTTGCCTCACGTCAAGCACCAGAAACTGTCCTCTGCACTCTGTTTTTCCCTTCTCCACCGCATCTACCACTGTCATCTCTGCATCTCCAAGCATGAAGCTAGCAGAATTGGTTCCAGGGAATACTGGAAGAGAAATAGGTAGCAGCACAAGTAGCCGCAGGTTGAACTTTCTGCTTCCGACTGCTAAAGTGAATCCGCAAACAAGCGAGTGCCACGCACGCTTCCTCTTGCAGCCTGGGCGATTCGCACAGCAGCCTGCTGCTCTGCCTTCGTTCTTATGCTCTTCGTAGCAGGTCGCGCTTTCGTTTAGCTGGAGACGAACAGTCGTCTGCTTCTCGCCCAGAGAGCACGGTGCTGGCAGCGAAAGCCTCCAGGCTGCTGCCTCTGCCCAAACACGCCTGGCCTCTGCACTTTCTCTCTCAGCGCTAGGTAGCAGCACATTCGGTCTGCGTGGTAGCCTGAATCTTAACGGAAAGCTTCTCAGCTAAGTCTCGCACAGAGAACAGTTTGAGGTCAACGAGCTTAGCCGGAGCTTACCCTCGACGCGTGGAAACCTGTATTTGCAGCACATCCTAGTGGTAGCCCTCTTTCCTTTCCAGCCTGCACAGCGCGCCGGCAGACGGCGGTGCTCTCTGCACCTGCCTTCTCACTTGCAAGTACCAGCGCCAAGCTTACAGCCTTGCAGGGAGCGAAGAGGCGGATAGGCGTCTCGCCCAGAAGAACGTGCCAGGACCAAAAGATGGTCTTCCTTTCTCCTGCTCCTTGCCCGAATTGTGGTGCTGTGTTGAAAGTCTTGCCCAGCGAAAAGCTACTCCAGCAAGTGTTTCTCTCCAAACGCATTTCGCTGAGAGCTACACGGACAGTTTGCACTCGGTGAAACAGCAAGAAAATGCTTGTCCGCCGAGCTGAAGGAAACTCCCTGCACAGCACACTGTGGCTGCGTGCAGTGTTCACGCTGAAGAGCGGCAAAGCTCCAAGCCATGGCTGGGCTTCAGTTCTGTCCAGAGCACAGAAGGCGAAGAACCAAGCAGCTGGGCACCGGGCTCATGTACTCAGGGGAGCCAATTTCAAATGTCCAGCCAAGAGCTGCTTCACAAGCACATGCAGCTGAGAATGCTCTGGCTGCTTCAGAAAGGAAGGCGCAGCCCTTGCACTCCTGGACACAAGCTGGCCAGAAGCAGGTTCCTAAACCTTCCGTGCTGCAGAGTGCATGCAGCTGGAGCACAGCCAGAAGGAGGCGTCCAGAAAGAAGGCGTTCTTCAAGTACCCCCCTCCTCCAGGCAGCCTTGCCACTGAGCACAACACACTGCGCCTCGGGGAGCTTCTTCCTCAGATAGATGGACCGTCCCCTTCTTCACTCTCGCAGCTCCCTTGCCCACTTGCAGCAGCTGCTGCCAAGATAAAAGGCTCCAGAAGTCAAGGCCTCTGCTGGGCTGCACTTTCCCCTTGCCTCACGTCAAAGCACCAGAAACTCTCGGCTGCACTCTGTATTTCCAGTCTCCGCTGCATCTACCACTGTCATCTCTGCATCTCCAAGCATCAAGCTGGGCACAATTCTTTCCAGGCAAAGCTGGAAGAGAAATAGGTAGCAGCACAAGTGGCCGCAGGTTGAACTTTCTGTTTTCAAGTGCTAACGTGAATCCGCACACAAGCGAGAGGCAGCCACGCTTCCTCTTGCAGCCTGTGCCATGCGCATACCAGCTCCGTGCTCTGCGCCTTCATTGTGCCGGAGTGGAACCGGTGTCTACTTCTCACCCAGAGAGCACGGTGCCGGCAGAGAAATGCTCCAGGCTGCTGCCTCTGCCCAAACACGCCTGGCCTCTGCACTTTCTCTCTCAGCGCTAGGTAGCAGCACATTCGGTCTGCCTTGTAGCCTGAATCTTAACGGAAAGCTTCTCAGCTAAGTCTCGCACAGAGAACAGTTTGAGGTCAATGAGCTTAGCCGGAGCTTACCCTCGACGCGTGGAAACCTGTATTTGCAGCACATCCTAGTGGTAGCCCTCTTTCCTTTCCAGCCTGCACAGCGCCGGCAGACGGCGGTGCTCTCTGCACCTGCCTTCTCACTTGCAAGTACCAGCGCCAAGCTTACAGCCTTGCAGGGAGCGAAGAGGCGGATAGGCGTCTCGCCCAGAAGAACGTGCCAGGACCAAAAGATGGTCTTCCTTTCTCCTGCTCCTTGCCCGAATTGTGGTGCTGTGTTGAAAGTCTTGCCCAGCGAAAAGCTACTCCAGCAAGTGGTTCTCTCCAAACGCATTTCGCTGAGCGAGAGCTACACGGACAGTTTGCACTCGGTGAAACAGCAAGAAAATGCTTGTCCGCCGAGCTGAAGGAAACTCCCTGCACAGCACACTGTGGCTGCGTGCAGTGTTCACGCTGAAGAGCGGCAAAGCTCCAAGCCATGGCTGGGCTTCACTTCTGTCCAGAGCACAGAAGGCGAAGAACCAAGCAGCTGGGCACCGGGCTCATGTACTCAGGGGAGCCAATTTCAAATGTCCAGCCAAGAGCTGCTTCACAAGCACATGCAGCTGAGAATGCTCTGGCTGCTTCAGAAAGGAAGGCGCAGCCCTTGCACTCCTGGACACAAGCTGGCCAGCAGCAGGTTCCTAAACCTTCCGTGCTGCAGAGTGCATGCAGCTGGAGCACAGCCAGAAGGAGGCGTCCAGAAAGAAGGCGTTCTTCAAGTCCCCCCCTCCTCCAGGCAGCCTTGCCACTGAGCACAACACACTGCGCCTCGGGGAGCTTCTTCCTCAGATAGATGGACCGTCCCCTTCTTCACTCTCGCAGCTCCGTTGCCCACTTGCAGCAGCTGCTGCCAAGATAAAAGGCTCCAGAAGTCAAGGCCTCTGCTGGGCTGCACTTTCCCCTTGCCTCACGTCAAAGCACCAGAAACTCTCGGCTGCACTCTGTATTTCCAGTCTCCGCTGCATCTACCACTGTCATCTCTGCATCTCCAAGCATCAAGCTGGGCACAATTCTTTCCAGGCAAAGCTGGAAGAGAAATAGGTAGCAGCACAAGTGGCCGCAGGTTGAACTTTCTGTTTTCAAGTGCTAACGTGAATCCGCACACAAGCGAGAGGCAGCCACGCTTCCTCTTGCAGCCTGTGCCATGCGCATACCAGCTCCGTGCTCTGCGCCTTCATTGTGCCGGAGTGGAACCGGTGTCTACTTCTCACCCAGAGAGCACGGTGCCGGCAGAGAAATGCTCCAGGCTGCTGCCTCTGCCCAAACACGCCTGGCCTCTGCACTTTCTCTCTCAGCGCTAGGTAGCAGCACATTCGGTCTGCGTGGTAGCCTGAATCTTAACGGAAAGCTTCTCAGCTACGTCTCGCACAGAGAACAGTTGTAGGTGAACGAGCTTACGCGGAGCTTACCCTCGACGCGTGGAAACCTGTATTTGCAGCACATCCTAGTGGTAGCCCTCTTTCCTTTCCAGCCTGCAACAGCGCCGGCAGATCGCGGTGCTCTCTGCACCTGCCTTCTCATTTGCAAGTACCAGCGCCAAGCTTACAGCCTTGCAGGGAGCGAAGAGGCGGATAGGCGTCTCGCCCAGAAGAACGTGCCAGGACCAAAAGATGGTCTTCCTTTCTGCTGCTCCTTGCCCGAATTGTGGTGCTGTGTTGAAAGTCTTGCCCAGCGAAAAGCTACTCCAGCAAGTGTTTCTCTCCAAACGCATTTCGCTGAGCGAGAGCTACACGGACAGTTTGCACTCGGTGAAACAGCAAGAAAATGCTTGTCCGTCGAGCTGAAGGAAAATCCCTGCACAGCACACTGTGGCTGCGTGCAGTGTTCACGCTGAAGAGCGGCAAAGCTCCAAGCCATGGCTGGGCTTCACTTCTGTCCAGAGCACAGAAGGCGAAGAACCAAGCAGCTGGGCACCGGGCTCATGTACTCAGGGGAGCCAATTTCAAATGTCCAGCCAAGAGCTGCTTCACAAGCACATGCAGCTGAGAATGCTCTGGCTGCTTCAGAAAGGAAGGCGCAGCCCTTGCACTCCTGGACACAAGCTGGCCAGCAGCAGGTTCCTAAACCTTCCGTGCTGCAGAGTGCATGCAGCTGGAGCACAGCCAGAAGGAGGCGTCCAGAAAGAAGGCGTTCTTCAAGTCCCCCCCTCCTCCAGGCAGCCTTGAAACTGAGCACAACAAACTGCGCCTCGGGGAGCTTCTTCTTTCCTCAGCTAGATGGACCGTCCCCTTCTTCACTCTCGCAGCTCCCTTGCCCACTTGCAGCAGCTGCTGCCAAAGAAAAAGGCTCCAGGGGTAACAGCCTCTGCTGGGCTGAACCTTCCCCTTGCCTCACGTCAAGCACCAGAAACTGTCCTCTGCACTCTGTTTTTGCCTTCTCCACCGCATCTACCACTGTCATCTCTGCATCGCCAAGCATGAAGCTAGCAGAATTGGTTCCAGGGAATACTGGAAGAGAAATAGGTAGCAGCACAAGTAGCCGCAGGTTGAACTTTCTGCTTCCGACTGCTAAAGTGAATCCGCAAACAAGCGAGTGCCACGCACGCTTCCTCTTGCAGCCTGGGCGATTCGCACAGCAGCCTGCTGCTCTGCCTTCGTTCTTATGCTCTTCGTAGCAGGTCGCGCTTTCGTTTAGCTGGAGACGAACAGTCGTCTGCTTCTCGCCCAGAGAGCACGGTGCTGGCAGCGAAAGCCTCCAGGCTGCTGCCTCTGCCCAAACACGCCTGGCCTCTGCACTTTCTCTCTCAGCGCTAGGTAGCAGCACATTCGGTCTGCGTGGTAGCCTGAATCTTAACGGAAAGCTTCTCAGCTAAGTCTCGCACAGAGAACAGTTTGAGGTCAACGAGCTTACGCGGAGCTTACCCTCGACGCGTGGAAACCTGTATTTGCAGCACATCCTAGTGGTAGCCCTCTTTCCTTTCCAGCCTGCACAGCGCAGGCAGATCGCGGTGCTCTCTGCACCTGCCTTCTCACTTGCAAGTACCAGCGCCAAGCTTACAGCCTTGCAGGGAGCGAAGAGGCGGATAGGCGTCTCGCCCAGAAGAAGGTGCCAGGACCAAAAGATGGTCTTCCTTTCTCCTGCTCCTTGCCCGAATTGTGGTGCTGTGTTGAAAGTCTTGCCCAGCGAAAAGCTACTCCAGCAAGTGGTTCTCTCCAAACGCATTTCGCTGAGCGAGAGCTACACGGACAGTTTGCACTCGGTGAAACAGCAAGAAAATGCTTGTCCGCCGAGCTGAAGGAAACTCCCTGCACAGCACACTGTGGCTGCGTGCAGTGTTCACGCTGAAGAGCGGCAAAGCTCCAAGCCATGGCTGGGCTTCACTTCTGTCCAGAGCACAGAAGGCGAAGAACCAAGCAGCTGGGCACCGGGCTCATGTACTCAGGGGAGCCAATTTCAAATGTCCAGCCAAGAGCTGCTTCACAAGCACATGCAGCTGAGAATGCTCTGGCTGCTTCAGAAAGGAAGGCGCAGCCCTTGCACTCCTGGACACAAGCTGGCCAGCAGCAGGTTCCTAAACCTTCCGTGCTGCAGAGTGCATGCAGCTGGAGCACAGCCAGAAGGAGGCGTCCAGAAAGAAGGCGTTCTTCAAGTACCCCCCTCCTCCAGGCAGCCTTGCCACTGAGCACAACACACTGCGCCTCGGGGAGCTTCTTCCTCAGCTAGATGGACCGTCCCCTTCTTCACTCTCGCAGCTCCCTTGCCCACTTGCAGCAGCTGCTGCCAAGATAAAAGGCTCCAGAAGTCAAGGCCTCTGCTGGGCTGCACTTTCCCCTTGCCTCACGTCAAAGCACCAGAAACTCTCGGCTGCACTCTGTATTTCCAGTCTCCGCTGCATCTACCACTGTCATCTCTGCATCTCCAAGCATCAAGCTGGGCACAATTCTTTCCAGGCAAAGCTGGAAGAGAAATAGGTAGCAGCACAAGTGGCCGCAGGTTGAACTTTCTGTTTTCAAGTGCTAACGTGAATCCGCACACAAGCGAGAGGCAGCCACGCTTCCTCTTGCAGCCTGTGCCATGCGCATACCAGCTCCGTGCTCTGCGCCTTCATTGTGCCGGAGTGGAACCGGTGTCTACTTCTCACCCAGAGAGCACGGTGCCGGCAGAGAAATGCTCCAGGCTGCTGCCTCTGCCCAAACACGCCTGGCCTCTGCACTTTCTCTCTCAGCGCTAGGTAGCAGCACATTCGGTCTGCGTGGTAGCCTGAATCTTAACGGAAAGCTTCTCAGCTACGTCTCGCACAGAGAACAGTTGTAGGTGAACGAGCTTACGCGGAGCTTACCCTCGACGCGTGGAAACCTGTATTTGCAGCACATCCTAGTGGTAGCCCTCTTTCCTTTCCAGCCTGCAACAGCGCCGGCAGATCGCGGTGCTCTCTGCACCTGCCTTCTCATTTGCAAGTACCAGCGCCAAGCTTACAGCCTTGCAGGGAGCGAAGAGGCGGATAGGCGTCTCGCCCAGAAGAACGTGCCAGGACCAAAAGATGGTCTTCCTTTCTGCTGCTCCTTGCCCGAATTGTGGTGCTGTGTTGAAAGTCTTGCCCAGCGAAAAGCTACTCCAGCAAGTGTTTCTCTCCAAACGCATTTCGCTGAGCGAGAGCTACACGGACAGTTTGCACTCGGTGAAACAGCAAGAAAATGCTTGTCCGTCGAGCTGAAGGAAAATCCCTGCACAGCACACTGTGGCTGCGTGCAGTGTTCACGCTGAAGAGCGGCAAAGCTCCAAGCCATGGCTGGGCTTCACTTCTGTCCAGAGCACAGAAGGCGAAGAACCAAGCAGCTGGGCACCGGGCTCATGTACTCAGGGGAGCCAATTTCAAATGTCCAGCCAAGAGCTGCTTCACAAGCACATGCAGCTGAGAATGCTCTGGCTGCTTCAGAAAGGAAGGCGCAGCCCTTGCACTCCTGGACACAAGCTGGCCAGCAGCAGGTTCCTAAACCTTCCGTGCTGCAGAGTGCATGCAGCTGGAGCACAGCCAGAAGGAGGCGTCCAGAAAGAAGGCGTTCTTCAAGTCCCCCCCTCCTCCAGGCAGCCTTGAAACTGAGCACAACAAACTGCGCCTCGGGGAGCTTCTTCTTTCCTCAGCTAGATGGACCGTCCCCTTCTTCACTCTCGCAGCTCCCTTGCCCACTTGCAGCAGCTGCTGCCAAAGAAAAAGGCTCCAGGGGTAACAGCCTCTGCTGGGCTGAACCTTCCCCTTGCCTCACGTCAAGCACCAGAAACTGTCCTCTGCACTCTGTTTTTGCCTTCTCCACCGCATCTACCACTGTCATCTCTGCATCGCCAAGCATGAAGCTAGCAGAATTGGTTCCAGGGAATACTGGAAGAGAAATAGGTAGCAGCACAAGTAGCCGCAGGTTGAACTTTCTGCTTCCGACTGCTAAAGTGAATCCGCAAACAAGCGAGTGCCACGCACGCTTCCTCTTGCAGCCTGGGCGATTCGCACAGCAGCCTGCTGCTCTGCCTTCGTTCTTATGCTCTTCGTAGCAGGTCGCGCTTTCGTTTAGCTGGAGACGAACAGTCGTCTGCTTCTCGCCCAGAGAGCACGGTGCTGGCAGCGAAAGCCTCCAGGCTGCTGCCTCTGCCCAAACACGCCTGGCCTCTGCACTTTCTCTCTCAGCGCTAGGTAGCAGCACATTCGGTCTGCGTGGTAGCCTGAATCTTAACGGAAAGCTTCTCAGCTAAGTCTCGCACAGAGAACAGTTTGAGGTCAACGAGCTTACGCGGAGCTTACCCTCGACGCGTGGAAACCTGTATTTGCAGCACATCCTAGTGGTAGCCCTCTTTCCTTTCCAGCCTGCACAGCGCAGGCAGATCGCGGTGCTCTCTGCACCTGCCTTCTCACTTGCAAGTACCAGCGCCAAGCTTACAGCCTTGCAGGGAGCGAAGAGGCGGATAGGCGTCTCGCCCAGAAGAAGGTGCCAGGACCAAAAGATGGTCTTCCTTTCTCCTGCTCCTTGCCCGAATTGTGGTGCTGTGTTGAAAGTCTTGCCCAGCGAAAAGCTACTCCAGCAAGTGGTTCTCTCCAAACGCATTTCGCTGAGCGAGAGCTACACGGACAGTTTGCACTCGGTGAAACAGCAAGAAAATGCTTGTCCGCCGAGCTGAAGGAAACTCCCTGCACAGCACACTGTGGCTGCGTGCAGTGTTCACGCTGAAGAGCGGCAAAGCTCCAAGCCATGGCTGGGCTTCACTTCTGTCCAGAGCACAGAAGGCGAAGAACCAAGCAGCTGGGCACCGGGCTCATGTACTCAGGGGAGCCAATTTCAAATGTCCAGCCAAGAGCTGCTTCACAAGCACATGCAGCTGAGAATGCTCTGGCTGCTTCAGAAAGGAAGGCGCAGCCCTTGCACTCCTGGACACAAGCTGGCCAGCAGCAGGTTCCTAAACCTTCCGTGCTGCAGAGTGCATGCAGCTGGAGCACAGCCAGAAGGAGGCGTCCAGAAAGAAGGCGTTCTTCAAGTACCCCCCTCCTCCAGGCAGCCTTGCCACTGAGCACAACACACTGCGCCTCGGGGAGCTTCTTCCTCAGCTAGATGGACCGTCCCCTTCTTCACTCTCGCAGCTCCCTTGCCCACTTGCAGCAGCTGCTGCCAAGATAAAAGGCTCCAGAAGTCAAGGCCTCTGCTGGGCTGCACTTTCCCCTTGCCTCACGTCAAAGCACCAGAAACTCTCGGCTGCACTCTGTATTTCCAGTCTCCGCTGCATCTACCACTGTCATCTCTGCATCTCCAAGCATCAAGCTGGGCACAATTCTTTCCAGGCAAAGCTGGAAGAGAAATAGGTAGCAGCACAAGTGGCCGCAGGTTGAACTTTCTGTTTTCAAGTGCTAACGTGAATCCGCACACAAGCGAGAGGCAGCCACGCTTCCTCTTGCAGCCTGTGCCATGCGCATACCAGCTCCGTGCTCTGCGCCTTCATTGTGCCGGAGTGGAAGCGGTGTCTACTTCTCACCCAGAGAGCACGGTGCCGGCAGAGAAATGCTCCAGGCTGCTGCCTCTGCCCAAACACGCCTGGCCTCTGCACTTTCTCTCTCAGCGCTAGGTAGCAGCACATTCGGTCTGCGTGGTAGCCTGAATCTTAACGGAAAGCTTCTCAGCTACGTCTCGCACAGAGAACAGTTGTAGGTGAACGAGCTTACGCGGAGCTTACCCTCGACGCGTGGAAACCTGTATTTGCAGCACATCCTAGTGGTAGCCCTCTTTCCTTTCCAGCCTGCAACAGCGCCGGCAGATCGCGGTGCTCTCTGCACCTGCCTTCTCATTTGCAAGTACCAGCGCCAAGCTTACAGCCTTGCAGGGAGCGAAGAGGCGGATAGGCGTCTCGCCCAGAAGAACGTGCCAGGACCAAAAGATGGTCTTCCTTTCTGCTGCTCCTTGCCCGAATTGTGGTACTGTGTTGAAAGTCTTGCCCAGCGAAAAGCTACTCCAGCAAGTGTTTCTCTCCAAACGCATTTCGCTGAGCGAGAGCTACACGGACAGTTTGCACTCGGTGAAACAGCAAGAAAATGCTTGTCCGTCGAGCTGAAGGAAACTCCCTGCACAGCACACTGTGGCTGCGTGCAGTGTTCACGCTGAAGAGCGGCAAAGCTCCAAGCCATGGCTGGGCTTCACTTCTGTCCAGAGCACAGAAGGCGAAGAACCAAGCAGCTGGGCACCGGGCTCATGTACTCAGGGGAGCCAATTTCAAATGTCCAGCCAAGAGCTGCTTCACAAGCACATGCAGCTGAGAATGCTCTGGCTGCTTCAGAAAGGAAGGCGCAGCCCTTGCACTCCTGGACACAAGCTGGCCAGCAGCAGGTTCCTAAACCTTCCGTGCTGCAGAGTGCATGCAGCTGGAGCACAGCCAGAAGGAGGCATCCAGAAAGAAGGCGTTCTTCAAGTACCCCCCTCCTCCAGGCAGCCTTGCCACTGAGCACAACACACTGCGCCTCGGGGAGCTTCTTCTTTCCTCAGCTAGATGGACCGTCCCCTTCTTCACTCTCGCAGCTCCCTTGCCCACTTGCAGCAGCTGCTGCCAAAGAAAAAGGCTCCAGGGGTAACAGCCTCTGCTGGGCTGAACCTTCCCCTTGCCTCACGTCAAGCACCAGAAACTGTCCTCTGCACTCTGTTTTTGCCTTCTCCACCGCATCTACCACTGTCATCTCTGCATCTCCAAGCATGAAGCTAGCAGAATTGGTTCCAGGGAATACTGGAAGAGAAATAGGTAGCAGCACAAGTAGCCGCAGGTTGAACTTTCTGCTTCCGACTGCTAAAGTGAATCCGCAAACAAGCGAGTGCCACGCACGCTTCCTCTTGCAGCCTGGGCGATTCGCACAGCAGCCTGCTGCTCTGCCTTCGTTCTTATGCTCTTCGTAGCAGGTCGCGCTTTCGTTTAGCTGGAGACGAACAGTCGTCTGCTTCTCGCCCAGAGAGCACGGTGCTGGCAGCGAAAGCCTCCAGGCTGCTGCCTCTGCCCAAACACGCCTGGCCTCTGCACTTTCTCTCTCAGCGCTAGGTAGCAGCACATTCGGTCTGCCTTGTAGCCTGAATCTTAACGGAAAGCTTCTCAGCTAAGTCTCGCACAGAGAACAGTTTGAGGTCAATGAGCTTAGCCGGAGCTTACCCTCGACGCGTGGAAACCTGTATTTGCAGCACATCCTAGTGGTAGCCCTCTTTCCTTTCCAGCCTGCACAGCGCCGGCAGACGGCGGTGCTCTCTGCACCTGCCTTCTCACTTGCAAGTACCAGCGCCAAGCTTACAGCCTTGCAGGGAGCGAAGAGGCGGATAGGCGTCTCGCCCAGAAGAAGGTGCCAGGACCAAAAGATGGTCTTCCTTTCTGCTGCTCCTTGCCCGAATTGTGGTGCTGTGTTGAAAGTCTTGCCCAGCGAAAAGCTACTCCAGCAAGTGGTTCTCTCCAAACGCATTTCGCTGAGCGAGAGCTACACGGACAGTTTGCACTCGGTGAAACAGCAAGAAAATGCTTGTCCGTCGAGCTGAAGGAAAATCCCTGCACAGCACACTGTGGCTGCGTGCAGTGTTCACGCTGAAGAGCGGCAAAGCTCCAAGCCATGGCTGGGCTTCACTTCTGTCCAGAGCACAGAAGGCGAAGAACCAAGCAGCTGGGCACCGGGCTCATGTACTCAGGGGAGCCAATTTCAAATGTCCAGCCAAGAGCTGCTTCACAAGCACATGCAGCTGAGAATGCTCTGGCTGCTTCAGAAAGGAAGGCGCAGCCCTTGCACTCCTGGACACAGCTGGCCAGCAGCAGGTTCCTAAACCTTCCGTGCTGCAGAGTGCATGCAGCTGGAGCACAGCCAGAAGGAGGCGTCCAGAAAGAAGGCGTTCTTCAAGTACCCCCCTCCTCCAGGCAGCCTTGAAACTGAGCACAACAAACTGCGCCTCGGGGAGCTTCTTCTTTCCTCAGCTAGATGGACCGTCCCCTTCTTCACTCTCGCAGCTCCCTTGCCCACTTGCAGCAGCTGCTGCCAAAGAAAAAGGCTCCAGGGGTAACAGCCTCTGCTGGGCTGAACCTTCCCCTTGCCTCACGTCAAGCACCAGAAACTGTCCTCTGCACTCTGTTTTTCCCTTCTCCACCGCATCTACCACTGTCATCTCTGCATCTCCAAGCATGAAGCTAGCAGAATTGGTTCCAGGGAATACTGGAAGAGAAATAGGTAGCAGCACAAGTAGCCGCAGGTTGAACTTTCTGCTTCCGACTGCTAAAGTGAATCCGCAAACAAGCGAGTGCCACGCACGCTTCCTCTTGCAGCCTGGGCGATTCGCACAGCAGCCTGCTGCTCTGCCTTCGTTCTTATGCTCTTCGTAGCAGGTCGCGCTTTCGTTTAGCTGGAGACGAACAGTCGTCTGCTTCTCGCCCAGAGAGCACGGTGCTGGCAGCGAAAGCCTCCAGGCTGCTGCCTCTGCCCAAACACGCCTGGCCTCTGCACTTTCTCTCTCAGCGCTAGGTAGCAGCACATTCGGTCTGCGTGGTAGCCTGAATCTTAACGGAAAGCTTCTCAGCTAAGTCTCGCACAGAGAACAGTTGTAGGTGAACGAGCTTACGCGGAGCTTACCCTCGACGCGTGGAAACCTGTATTTGCAGCACATCCTAGTGGTAGCCCTCTTTCCTTTCCAGCCTGCACAGCGCAGGCAGATCGCGGTGCTGTCTGCACCTGCCTTCTCACTTGCAAGTACCAGCGCCAAGCTTACAGCCTTGCAGGGAGCGAAGAGGCGGATAGGCGTCTCGCCCAGAAGAAGGTGCCAGGACCAAAAGATGGTCTTCCTTTCTCCTGCTCCTTGCCCGAATTGTGGTGCTGTGTTGAAAGTCTTGCCCAGCGAAAAGCTACTCCAGCAAGTGGTTCTCTCCAAACGCATTTCGCTGAGCGAGAGCTACACGGACAGTTTGCACTCGGTGAAACAGCAAGAAAATGCTTGTCCGCCGAGCTGAAGGAAACTCCCTGCACAGCACACTGTGGCTGCGTGCAGTGTTCACGCTGAAGAGCGGCAAAGCTCCAAGCCATGGCTGGGCTTCACTTCTGTCCAGAGCACAGAAGGCGAAGAACCAAGCAGCTGGGCACCGGGCTCATGTACTCAGGGGAGCCAATTTCAAATGTCCAGCCAAGAGCTGCTTCACAAGCACATGCAGCTGAGAATGCTCTGGCTGCTTCAGAAAGGAAGGCGCAGCCCTTGCACTCCTGGACACAAGCTGGCCAGCAGCAGGTTCCTAAACCTTCCGTGCTGCAGAGTGCATGCAGCTGGAGCACAGCCAGAAGGAGGCGTCCAGAAAGAAGGCGTTCTTCAAGTCCCCCCCTCCTCCAGGCAGCCTTGCCACTGAGCACAACACACTGCGCCTCGGGGAGCTTCTTCTTTCCTCAGCTAGATGGACCGTCCCCTTCTTCACTCTCGCAGCTCCCTTGCCCACTTGCAGCAGCTGCTGCCAAGATAAAAGGCTCCAGAAGTCAAGGCCTCTGCTGGGCTGCACTTTCCCCTTGCCTCACGTCAAAGCACCAGAAACTCTCGGCTGCACTCTGTATTTCCAGTCTCCGCTGCATCTACCACTGTCATCTCTGCATCTCCAAGCATCAAGCTGGGCACAATTCTTTCCAGGCAAAGCTGGAAGAGAAATAGGTAGCAGCACAAGTGGCCGCAGGTTGAACTTTCTGTTTTCAAGTGCTAACGTGAATCCGCACACAAGCGAGAGGCAGCCACGCTTCCTCTTGCAGCCTGTGCCATGCGCATACCAGCTCCGTGCTCTGCGCCTTCATTGTGCCGGAGTGGAACCGGTGTCTACTTCTCACCCAGAGAGCACGGTGCCGGCAGAGAAATGCTCCAGGCTGCTGCCTCTGCCCAAACACGCCTGGCCTCTGCACTTTCTCTCTCAGCGCTAGGTAGCAGCACATTCGGTCTGCGTGGTAGCCTGAATCTTAACGGAAAGCTTCTCAGCTACGTCTCGCACAGAGAACAGTTTGAGGTCAATGAGCTTAGCCGGAGCTTACCCTCGACGCGTGGAAACCTGTATTTGCAGCACATCCTAGTGGTAGCCCTCTTTCCTTTCCAGCCTGCACAGCGCCGGCAGACGGCGGTGCTCTCTGCACCTGCCTTCTCACTTGCAAGTACCAGCGCCAAGCTTACAGCCTTGCAGGGAGCGAAGAGGCGGATAGGCGTCTCGCCCAGAAGAACGTGCCAGGACCAAAAGATGGTCTTCCTTTCTGCTGCTCCTTGCCCGAATTGTGGTGCTGTGTTGAAAGTCTTGCCCAGCGAAAAGCTACTCCAGCAAGTGTTTCTCTCCAAACGCATTTCGCTGAGCGAGAGCTACACGGACAGTTTGCACTCGGTGAAACAGCAAGAAAATGCTTGTCCGTCGAGCTGAAGGAAAATCCCTGCACAGCACACTGTGGCTGCGTGCAGTGTTCACGCTGAAGAGCGGCAAAGCTCCAAGCCATGGCTGGGCTTCACTTCTGTCCAGAGCACAGAAGGCGAAGAACCAAGCAGCTGGGCACCGGGCTCATGTACTCAGGGGAGCCAATTTCAAATGTCCAGCCAAGAGCTGCTTCACAAGCACATGCAGCTGAGAATGCTCTGGCTGCTTCAGAAAGGAAGGTGCAGCCCTTGCACTCCTGGACACAAGCTGGCCAGCAGCAGGTTCCTAAACCTTCCGTGCTGCAGAGTGCATGCAGCTGGAGCACAGCCAGGAGGAGGCGTCCAGAAAGAAGGCGTTCTTCAAGTCCCCCCCTCCTCCAGGCAGCCTTGAAACTGAGCACAACAAACTGCGCCTCGGGGAGCTTCTTCTTTCCTCAGCTAGATGGACCGTCCCCTTCTTCACTCTCGCAGCTCCCTTGCCCACTTGCAGCAGCTGCTGCCAAAGAAAAAGGCTCCAGGGGTAACAGCCTCTGCTGGGCTGAACCTTCCCCTTGCCTCACGTCAAGCACCAGAAACTGTCCTCTGCACTCTGTTTTTCCCTTCTCCACCGCATCTACCACTGTCATCTCTGCATCGCCAAGCATGAAGCTAGCAGAATTGGTTCCAGGGAATACTGGAAGAGAAATAGGTAGCAGCACAAGTAGCCGCAGGTTGAACTTTCTGCTTCCGACTGCTAAAGTGAATCCGCAAACAAGCGAGTGCCACGCACGCTTCCTCTTGCAGCCTGGGCGATTCGCACAGCAGCCTGCTGCTCTGCCTTCGTTCTTATGCTCTTCGTAGCAGGTCGCGCTTTCGTTTAGCTGGAGACGAACAGTCGTCTGCTTCTCGCCCAGAGAGCACGGTGCTGGCAGCGAAAGCCTCCAGGCTGCTGCCTCTGCCCAAACACGCCTGGCCTCTGCACTTTCTCTCTCAGCGCTAGGTAGCAGCACATTCGGTCTGCGTGGTAGCCTGAATCTTAACGGAAAGCTTCTCAGCTAAGTCTCGCACAGAGAACAGTTTGAGGTCAACGAGCTTACGCGGAGCTTACCCTCGACGCGTGGAAACCTGTATTTGCAGCACATCCTAGTGGTAGCCCTCTTTCCTTTCCAGCCTGCACAGCGCCGGCAGATCGCGGTGCTCTCTGCACCTGCCTTCTCACTTGCAAGTACCAGCGCCAAGCTTACAGCCTTGCAGGGAGCGAAGAGGCGGATAGGCGTCTCGCCCAGAAGAAGGTGCCAGGACCAAAAGATGGTCTTCCTTTCTCCTGCTCCTTGCCCGAATTGTGGTGCTGTGTTGAAAGTCTTGCCCAGCGAAAAGCTACTCCAGCAAGTGGTTCTCTCCAAACGCATTTCGCTGAGCGAGAGCTACACGGACAGTTTGCACTCGGTGAAACAGCAAGAAAATGCTTGTCCGCCGAGCTGAAGGAAACTCCCTGCACAGCACACTGTGGCTGCGTGCAGTGTTCACGCTGAAGAGCGGCAAAGCTCCAAGCCATGGCTGGGCTTCACTTCTGTCCAGAGCACAGAAGGCGAAGAACCAAGCAGCTGGGCACCGGGCTCATGTACTCAGGGGAGCCAATTTCAAATGTCCAGCCAAGAGCTGCTTCACAAGCACATGCAGCTGAGAATGCTCTGGCTGCTTCAGAAAGGAAGGCGCAGCCCTTGCACTCCTGGACACAAGCTGGCCAGCAGCAGGTTCCTAAACCTTCCATGCTGCAGAGTGCATGCAGCTGGAGCACAGCCAGAAGGAGGCGTCCAGAAAGAAGGCGTTCTTCAAGTACCCCCCTCCTCCAGGCAGCCTTGCCACTGAGCACAACACACTGCGCCTCGGGGAGCTTCTTCTTTCCTCAGCTAGATGGACCGTCCCCTTCTTCACTCTCGCAGCTCCCTTGCCCACTTGCAGCAGCTGCTGCCAAGATAAAAGGCTCCAGAAGTCAAGGCCTCTGCTGGGCTGCACTTTCCCCTTGCCTCACGTCAAAGCACCAGAAACTCTCGGCTGCACTCTGTATTTCCAGTCTCCGCTGCATCTACCACTGTCATCTCTGCATCTCCAAGCATCAAGCTGGGCACAATTCTTTCCAGGCAAAGCTGGAAGAGAAATAGGTAGCAGCACAAGTGGCCGCAGGTTGAACTTTCTGTTTTCAAGTGCTAACGTGAATCCGCACACAAGCGAGAGGCAGCCACGCTTCCTCTTGCAGCCTGTGCCATGCGCATACCAGCTCCGTGCTCTGCGCCTTCATTGTGCCGGAGTGGAACCGGTGTCTACTTCTCACCCAGAGAGCACGGTGCCGGCAGAGAAATGCTCCAGGCTGCTGCCTCTGCCCAAACACGCCTGGCCTCTGCACTTTCTCTCTCAGCGCTAGGTAGCAGCACATTCGGTCTGCGTGGTAGCCTGAATCTTAACGGAAAGCTTCTCAGCTACGTCTCGCACAGAGAACAGTTGTAGGTGAACGAGCTTACGCGGAGCTTACCCTCGACGCGTGGAAACCTGTATTTGCAGCACATCCTAGTGGTAGCCCTCTTTCCTTTCCAGCCTGCAACAGCGCCGGCAGATCGCGGTGCTCTCTGCACCTGCCTTCTCATTTGCAAGTACCAGCGCCAAGCTTACAGCCTTGCAGGGAGCGAAGAGGCGGATAGGCGTCTCGCCCAGAAGAACGTGCCAGGACCAAAAGATGGTCTTCCTTTCTCCTGCTCCTTGCCCGAATTGTGGTGCTGTGTTGAAAGTCTTGCCCAGCGAAAAGCTACTCCAGCAAGTGTTCCTCTCCAAACGCATTTCGCTGAGCGAGAGCTACACGGACAGTTTGCACTCGGTGAAACAGCAAGAAAATGCTTGTCCGTCGAGCTGAAGGAAACTCCCTGCACAGCACACTGTGGCTGCGTGCAGTGTTCACGCTGAAGAGCGGCAAAGCTCCAAGCCATGGCTGGGCTTCACTTCTGTCCAGAGCACAGAAGGCGAAGAACCAAGCAGCTGGGCACCGGGCTCATGTACTCAGGGGAGCCAATTTCAAATGTCCAGCCAAGAGCTGCTTCACAAGCACATGCAGCTGAGAATGCTCTGGCTGCTTCAGAAAGGAAGGCGCAGCCCTTGCACTCCTGGACACAAGCTGGCCAGCAGCAGGTTCCTAAACCTTCCGTGCTGCAGAGTGCATGCAGCTGGAGCACAGCCAGAAGGAGGCATCCAGAAAGAAGGCGTTCTTCAAGTACCCCCCTCCTCCAGGCAGCCTTGCCACTGAGCACAACACACTGCGCCTCGGGGAGCTTCTTCTTTCCTCAGCTAGATGGACCGTCCCCTTCTTCACTCTCGCAGCTCCCTTGCCCACTTGCAGCAGCTGCTGCCAAAGAAAAAGGCTCCAGGGGTAACAGCCTCTGCTGGGCTGAACCTTCCCCTTGCCTCACGTCAAGCACCAGAAACTGTCCTCTGCACTCTGTTTTTGCCTTCTCCACCGCATCTACCACTGTCATCTCTGCATCTCCAAGCATGAAGCTAGCAGAATTGGTTCCAGGGAATACTGGAAGAGAAATAGGTAGCAGCACAAGTAGCCGCAGGTTGAACTTTCTGCTTCCGACTGCTAAAGTGAATCCGCAAACAAGCGAGTGCCACGCACGCTTCCTCTTGCAGCCTGGGCGATTCGCACAGCAGCCTGCTGCTCTGCCTTCGTTCTTATGCTCTTCGTAGCAGGTCGCGCTTTCGTTTAGCTGGAGACGAACAGTCGTCTGCTTCTCGCCCAGAGAGCACGGTGCTGGCAGCGAAAGCCTCCAGGCTGCTGCCTCTGCCCAAACACGCCTGGCCTCTGCACTTTCTCTCTCAGCGCTAGGTAGCAGCACATTCGGTCTGCGTGGTAGCCTGAATCTTAACGGAAAGCTTCTCAGCTAAGTCTCGCACAGAGAACAGTTGTAGGTGAACGAGCTTACGCGGAGCTTACCCTCGACGCGTGGAAACCTGTATTTGCAGCACATCCTAGTGGTAGCCCTCTTTCCTTTCCAGCCTGCACAGCGCCAGCAGATCGCGGTGCTCTCTGCACCTGCCTTCTCACTTGCAAGTACCAGCGCCAAGCTTACAGCCTTGCAGGGAGCGAAGAGGCGGATAGGCGTCTCGCCCAGAAGAAGGTGCCAGGACCAAAAGATGGTCTTCCTTTCTCCTGCTCCTTGCCCGAATTGTGGTGCTGTGTTGAAAGTCTTGCCCAGCGAAAAGCTACTCCAGCAAGTGGTTCTCTCCAAACGCATTTCGCTGAGCGAGAGCTACACGGACAGTTTGCACTCGGTGAAACAGCAAGAAAATGCTTGTCCGTCGAGCTGAAGGAAAATCCCTGCACAGCACACTGTGGCTGCGTGCAGTGTTCACGCTGAAGAGCGGCAAAGCTCCAAGCCATGGCTGGGCTTCACTTCTGTCCAGAGCACAGAAGGCGAAGAACCAAGCAGCTGGGCACCGGGCTCATGTACTCAGGGGAGCCAATTTCAAATGTCCAGCCAAGAGCTGCTTCACAAGCACATGCAGCTGAGAATGCTCTGGCTGCTTCAGAAAGGAAGGCGCAGCCCTTGCACTCCTGGACACAAGCTGGCCAGCAGCAGGTTCCTAAACCTTCCGTGCTGCAGAGTGCATGCAGCTGGAGCACAGCCAGAAGGAGGCGTCCAGAAAGAAGGCGTTCTTCAAGTACCCCCCTCCTCCAGGCAGCCTTGCCACTGAGCACAACACACTGCGCCTCGGGGAGCTTCTTCCTCAGCTAGATGGACCGTCCCCTTCTTCACTCTCGCAGCTCCCTTGCCCACTTGCAGCAGCTGCTGCCAAGATAAAAGGCTCCAGAAGTCAAGGCCTCTGCTGGGCTGCACTTTCCCCTTGCCTCACGTCAAAGCACCAGAAACTCTCGGCTGCACTCTGTATTTCCAGTCTCCGCTGCATCTACCACTGTCATCTCTGCATCTCCAAGCATCAAGCTGGGCACAATTCTTTCCAGGCAAAGCTGGAAGAGAAATAGGTAGCAGCACAAGTGGCCGCAGGTTGAACTTTCTGTTTTCAAGTGCTAACGTGAATCCGCACACAAGCGAGAGGCAGCCACGCTTCCTCTTGCAGCCTGTGCCATGCGCATACCAGCTCCGTGCTCTGCGCCTTCATTGTGCCGGAGTGGAACCGGTGTCTACTTCTCACCCAGAGAGCACGGTGCCGGCAGAGAAATGCTCCAGGCTGCTGCCTCTGCCCAAACACGCCTGGCCTCTGCACTTTCTCTCTCAGCGCTAGGTAGCAGCACATTCGGTCTGCCTTGTAGCCTGAATCTTAACGGAAAGCTTCTCAGCTACGTCTCGCACAGAGAACAGTTGTAGGTGAACGAGCTTACGCGGAGCTTACCCTCGACGCGTGGAAACCTGTATTTGCAGCACATCCTAGTGGTAGCCCTCTTTCCTTTCCAGCCTGCAACAGCGCCGGCAGATCGCGGTGCTCTCTGCACCTGCCTTCTCATTTGCAAGTACCAGCGCCAAGCTTACAGCCTTGCAGGGAGCGAAGAGGCGGATAGGCGTCTCGCCCAGAAGAAGGTGCCAGGACCAAAAGATGGTCTTCCTTTCTGCTGCTCCTTGCCCGAATTGTGGTGCTGTGTTGAAAGTCTTGCCCAGCGAAAAGCTACTCCAGCAAGTGTTTCTCTCCAAACGCATTTCGCTGAGCGAGAGCTACACGGACAGTTTGCACTCGGTGAAACAGCAAGAAAATGCTTGTCCGTCGAGCTGAAGGAAAATCCCTGCACAGCACACTGTGGCTGCGTGCAGTGTTCACGCTGAAGAGCGGCAAAGCTCCAAGCCATGGCTGGGCTTCACTTCTGTCCAGAGCACAGAAGGCGAAGAAGCAAGCAGCTGGGCACCGGGCTCATGTACTCAGGGGAGCCAATTTCAAATGTCCAGCCAAGAGCTGCTTCACAAGCACATGCAGCTGAGAATGCTCTGGCTGCTTCAGAAAGGAAGGCGCAGCCCTTGCACTCCTGGACACAAGCTGGCCAGCAGCAGGTTCCTAAACCTTCCGTGCTGCAGAGTGCATGCAGCTGGAGCACAGCCAGAAGGAGGCGTCCAGAAAGAAGGCGTTCTTCAAGTCCCCCCCTCCTCCAGGCAACCTTGAAACTGAGCACAACAAACTGCGCCTCGGGGAGCTTCTTCTTTCCTCAGCTAGATGGACCGTCCCCTTCTTCACTCTCGCAGCTCCCTTGCCCACTTGCAGCAGCTGCTGCCAAAGAAAAAGGCTCCAGGGGTAACAGCCTCTGCTGGGCTGAACCTTCCCCTTGCCTCAAGTCAAGCACCAGAAACTGTCCTCTGCACTCTGTTTTTCCCTTCTCCACCGCATCTACCACTGTCATCTCTGCATCTCCAAGCATGAAGCTAGCAGAATTGGTTCCAGGGAATACTGGAAGAGAAATAGGTAGCAGCACAAGTAGCCGCAGGTTGAACTTTCTGCTTCCGACTGCTAAAGTGAATCCGCAAACAAGCGAGTGCCACGCACGCTTCCTCTTGCAGCCTGGGCGATTCGCACAGCAGCCTGCTGCTCTGCCTTCGTTCTTATGCTCTTCGTAGCAGGTCGCGCTTTCGTTTAGCTGGAGACGAACAGTCGTCTGCTTCTCGCCCAGAGAGCACGGTGCTGGCAGCGAAAGCCTCCAGGCTGCTGCCTCTGCCCAAACACGCCTGGCCTCTGCACTTTCTCTCTCAGCGCTACGTAGCAGCACATTCGGTCTGCCTTGTAGCCTGAATCTTAACGGAAAGCTTCTCAGCTAAGTCTCGCACAGAGAACAGTTTGAGGTCAATGAGCTTAGCCGGAGCTTACCCTCGACGCGTGGAAACCTGTATTTGCAGCACATCCTAGTGGTAGCCCTCTTTCCTTTCCAGCCTGCACAGCGCCGGCAGACGGCGGTGCTCTCTGCACCTGCCTTCTCACTTGCAAGTACCAGCGCCAAGCTTACAGCCTTGCAGGGAGCGAAGAGGCGGATAGGCGTCTCGCCCAGAAGAAGGTGCCAGGACCAAAAGATGGTCTTCCTTTCTGCTGCTCCTTGCCCGAATTGTGGTGCTGTGTTGAAAGTCTTGCCCAGCGAAAAGCTACTCCAGCAAGTGTTTCTCTCCAAACGCATTTCGCTGAGCGAGAGCTACACGGACAGTTTGCACTCGGTGAAACAGCAAGAAAATGCTTGTCCGTCGAGCTGAAGGAAAATCCCTGCACAGCACACTGTGGCTGCGTGCAGTGTTCACGCTGAAGAGCGGCAAAGCTCCAAGCCATGGCTGGGCTTCACTTCTGTCCAGAGCACAGAAGGCGAAGAACCAAGCAGCTGGGCACCGGGCTCATGTACTCAGGGGAGCCAATTTCAAATGTCCAGCCAAGAGCTGCTTCACAAGCACATGCAGCTGAGAATGCTCTGGCTGCTTCAGAAAGGAAGGCGCAGCCCTTGCACTCCTGGACACAAGCTGGCCAGCAGCAGGTTCCTAAACCTTCCGTGCTGCAGAGTGCATGCAGCTGGAGCACAGCCAGAAGGAGGCGTCCAGAAAGAAGGCGTTCTTCAAGTCCCCCCCTCCTCCAGGCAGCCTTGAAACTGAGCACAACAAACTGCGCCTCGGGGAGCTTCTTCTTTCCTCAGCTAGATGGACCGTCCCCTTCTTCACTCTCGCAGCTCCCTTGCCCACTTGCAGCAGCTGCTGCCAAAGAAAAAGGCTCCAGGGGTAACAGCCTCTGCTGGGCTGAACCTTCCCCTTGCCTCACGTCAAGCACCAGAAACTGTCCTCTGCACTCTGTTTTTCCCTTCTCCACCGCATCTACCACTGTCATCTCTGCATCGCCAAGCATGAAGCTAGCAGAATTGGTTCCAGGGAATACTGGAAGAGAAATAGGTAGCAGCACAAGTAGCCGCAGGTTGAACTTTCTGCTTCCGACTGCTAAAGTGAATCCGCAAACAAGCGAGTGCCACGCACGCTTCCTCTTGCAGCCTGGGCGATTCGCACAGCAGCCTGCTGCTCTGCCTTCGTTCTTATGCTCTTCGTAGCAGGTCGCGCTTTCGTTTAGCTGGAGACGAACAGTCGTCTGCTTCTCGCCCAGAGAGCACGGTGCTGGCAGCGAAAGCCTCCAGGCTGCTGCCTCTGCCCAAACACGCCTGGCCTCTGCACTTTCTCTCTCAGCGCTAGGTAGCAGCACATTCGGTCTGCGTGGTAGCCTGAATCTTAACGGAAAGCTTCTCAGCTAAGTCTCGCACAGAGAACAGTTGTAGGTGAACGAGCTTACGCGGAGCTTACCCTCGACGCGTGGAAACCTGTATTTGCAGCACATCCTAGTGGTAGCCCTCTTTCCTTTCCAGCCTGCACAGCGCAGGCAGATCGCGGTGCTCTCTGCACCTGCCTTCTCACTTGCAAGTACCAGCGCCAAGCTTACAGCCTTGCAGGGAGCGAAGAGGCGGATAGGCGTCTCGCCCAGAAGAAGGTGCCAGGACCAAAAGATGGTCTTCCTTTCTCCTGCTCCTTGCCCGAATTGTGGTGCTGTGTTGAAAGTCTTGCCCAGCGAAAAGCTACTCCAGCAAGTGGTTCTCTCCAAACGCATTTCGCTGAGCGAGAGCTACACGGACAGTTTGCACTCGGTGAAACAGCAAGAAAATGCTTGTCCGCCGAGCTGAAGGAAACTCCCTGCACAGCACACTGTGGCTGCGTGCAGTGTTCACGCTGAAGAGCGGCAAAGCTCCAAGCCATGGCTGGGCTTCACTTCTGTCCAGAGCACAGAAGGCGAAGAACCAAGCAGCTGGGCACCGGGCTCATGTACTCAGGGGAGCCAATTTCAAATGTCCAGCCAAGAGCTGCTTCACAAGCACATGCAGCTGAGAATGCTCTGGCTGCTTCAGAAAGGAAGGCGCAGCCCTTGCACTCCTGGACACAAGCTGGCCAGCAGCAGGTTCCTAAACCTTCCGTGCTGCAGAGTGCATGCAGCTGGAGCACAGCCAGAAGGAGGCGTCCAGAAAGAAGGCGTTCTTCAAGTCCCCCCCTCCTCCAGGCAGCCTTGCCACTGAGCACAACACACTGCGCCTCGGGGAGCTTCTTCCTCAGCTAGATGGACCGTCCCCTTCTTCACTCTCGCAGCTCCCTTGCCCACTTGCAGCAGCTGCTGCCAAGATAAAAGGCTCCAGAAGTCAAGGCCTCTGCTGGGCTGCACTTTCCCCTTGCCTCACGTCAAAGCACCAGAAACTCTCGGCTGCACTCTGTATTTCCAGTCTCCGCTGCATCTACCACTGTCATCTCTGCATCTCCAAGCATCAAGCTGGGCACAATTCTTTCCAGGCAAAGCTGGAAGAGAAATAGGTAGCAGCACAAGTGGCCGCAGGTTGAACTTTCTGTTTTCAAGTGCTAACGTGAATCCGCACACAAGCGAGAGGCAGCCACGCTTCCTCTTGCAGCCTGTGCCATGCGCATACCAGCTCCGTGCTCTGCGCCTTCATTGTGCCGGAGTGGAACCGGTGTCTACTTCTCACCCAGAGAGCACGGTGCCGGCAGAGAAATGCTCCAGGCTGCTGCCTCTGCCCAAACACGCCTGGCCTCTGCACTTTCTCTCTCAGCGCTAGGTAGCAGCACATTCGGTCTGCGTGGTAGCCTGAATCTTAACGGAAAGCTTCTCAGCTACGTCTCGCACAGAGAACAGTTGTAGGTGAACGAGCTTACGCGGAGCTTACCCTCGACGCGTGGAAACCTGTATTTGCAGCACATCCTAGTGGTAGCCCTCTTTCCTTTCCAGCCTGCAACAGCGCCGGCAGATCGCGGTGCTCTCTGCACCTGCCTTCTCATTTGCAAGTACCAGCGCCAAGCTTACAGCCTTGCAGGGAGCGAAGAGGCGGATAGGCGTCTCGCCCAGAAGAAGGTGCCAGGACCAAAAGATGGTCTTCCTTTCTGCTGCTCCTTGCCCGAATTGTGGTGCTGTGTTGAAAGTCTTGCCCAGCGAAAAGCTACTCCAGCAAGTGTTCCTCTCCAAACGCATTTCGCTGAGCGAGAGCTACACGGACAGTTTGCACTCGGTGAAACAGCAAGAAAATGCTTGTCCGTCGAGCTGAAGGAAAATCCCTGCACAGCACACTGTGGCTGCGTGCAGTGTTCACGCTGAAGAGCGGCAAAGCTCCAAGCCATGGCTGGGCTTCACTTCTGTCCAGAGCACAGAAGGCGAAGAACCAAGCAGCTGGGCACCGGGCTCATGTACTCAGGGGAGCCAATTTCAAATGTCCAGCCAAGAGCTGCTTCACAAGCACATGCAGCTGAGAATGCTCTGGCTGCTTCAGAAAGGAAGGCGCAGCCCTTGCACTCCTGGACACAAGCTGGCCAGCAGCAGGTTCCTAAACCTTCCGTGCTGCAGAGTGCATGCAGCTGGAGCACAGCCAGAAGGAGGCGTCCAGAAAGAAGGCGTTCTTCAAGTCCCCCCCTCCTCCAGGCAGCCTTGAAACTGAGCACAACAAACTGCGCCTCGGGGAGCTTCTTCTTTCCTCAGCTAGATGGACCGTCCCCTTCTTCACTCTCGCAGCTCCCTTGCCCACTTGCAGCAGCTGCTGCCAAAGAAAAAGGCTCCAGGGGTAACAGCCTCTGCTGGGCTGAACCTTCCCCTTGCCTCACGTCAAGCACCAGAAACTGTCCTCTGCACTCTGTTTTTCCCTTCTCCACCGCATCTACCACTGTCATCTCTGCATCTCCAAGCATGAAGCTAGCAGAATTGGTTCCAGGGAATACTGGAAGAGAAATAGGTAGCAGCACAAGTAGCCGCAGGTTGAACTTTCTGCTTCCGACTGCTAAAGTGAATCCGCAAACAAGCGAGTGCCACGCACGCTTCCTCTTGCAGCCTGGGCGATTCGCACAGCAGCCTGCTGCTCTGCCTTCGTTCTTATGCTCTTCGTAGCAGGTCGCGCTTTCGTTTAGCTGGAGACGAACAGTCGTCTGCTTCTCGCCCAGAGAGCACGGTGCTGGCAGCGAAAGCCTCCAGGCTGCTGCCTCTGCCCAAACACGCCTGGCCTCTGCACTTTCTCTCTCAGCGCTAGGTAGCAGCACATTCGGTCTGCGTGGTAGCCTGAATCTTAACGGAAAGCTTCTCAGCTAAGTCTCGCACAGAGAACAGTTTGAGGTCAACGAGCTTACGCGGAGCTTACCCTCGACGCGTGGAAACCTGTATTTGCAGCACATCCTAGTGGTAGCCCTCTTTCCTTTCCAGCCTGCACAGCGCGCCGGCAGACGGCGGTGCTCTCTGCACCTGCCTTCTCACTTGCAAGTACCAGCGCCAAGCTTACAGCCTTGCAGGGAGCGAAGAGGCGGATAGGCGTCTCGCCCAGAAGAAGGTGCCAGGACCAAAAGATGGTCTTCCTTTCTGCTGCTCCTTGCCCGAATTGTGGTGCTGTGTTGAAAGTCTTGCCCAGCGAAAAGCTACTCCAGCAAGTGGTTCTCTCCAAACGCATTTCGCTGAGCGAGAGCTACACGGACAGTTTGCACTCGGTGAAACAGCAAGAAAATGCTTGTCCGCCGAGCTGAAGGAAACTCCCTGCACAGCACACTGTGGCTGCGTGCAGTGTTCACGCTGAAGAGCGGCAAAGCTCCAAGCCATGGCTGGGCTTCACTTCTGTCCAGAGCACAGAAGGCGAAGAACCAAGCAGCTGGGCACCGGGCTCATGTACTCAGGGGAGCCAATTTCAAATGTCCAGCCAAGAGCTGCTTCACAAGCACATGCAGCTGAGAATGCTCTGGCTGCTTCAGAAAGGAAGGCGCAGCCCTTGCACTCCTGGACACAAGCTGGCCAGCAGCAGGTTCCTAAACCTTGCGTGCTGCAGAGTGCATGCAGCTGGAGCACAGCCAGAAGGAGGCGTCCAGAAAGAAGGCGTTCTTCAAGTACCCCCCTCCTCCAGGCAGCCTTGCCACTGAGCACAACACACTGCGCCTCGGGGAGCTTCTTCCTCAGATAGATGGACCGTCCCCTTCTTCACTCTCGCAGCTCCCTTGCCCACTTGCAGCAGCTGCTGCCAAGATAAAAGGCTCCAGAAGTCAAGGCCTCTGCTGGGCTGCACTTTCCCCTTGCCTCACGTCAAAGCACCAGAAACTCTCGGCTGCACTCTGTATTTCCAGTCTCCGCTGCATCTACCACTGTCATCTCTGCATCTCCAAGCATCAAGCTGGGCACAATTCTTTCCAGGCAAAGCTGGAAGAGAAATAGGTAGCAGCACAAGTGGCCGCAGGTTGAACTTTCTGTTTTCAAGTGCTAACGTGAATCCGCACACAAGCGAGAGGCAGCCACGCTTCCTCTTGCAGCCTGTGCCATGCGCATACCAGCTCCGTGCTCTGCGCCTTCATTGTGCCGGAGTGGAACCGGTGTCTACTTCTCACCCAGAGAGCACGGTGCCGGCAGAGAAATGCTCCAGGCTGCTGCCTCTGCCCAAACACGCCTGGCCTCTGCACTTTCTCTCTCAGCGCTAGGTAGCAGCACATTCGGTCTGCGTGGTAGCCTGAATCTTAACGGAAAGCTTCTCAGCTACGTCTCGCACAGAGAACAGTTGTAGGTGAACGAGCTTACGCGGAGCTTACCCTCGACGCGTGGAAACCTGTATTTGCAGCACATCCTAGTGGTAGCCCTCTTTCCTTTCCAGCCTGCAACAGCGCCGGCAGATCGCGGTGCTCTCTGCACCTGCCTTCTCACTTGCAAGTACCAGCGCCAAGCTTACAGCCTTGCAGGGAGCGAAGAGGCGGATAGGCGTCTCGCCCAGAAGAAGGTGCCAGGACCAAAAGATGGTCTTCCTTTCTGCTGCTCCTTGCCCGAATTGTGGTGCTGTGTTGAAAGTCTTGCCCAGCGAAAAGCTACTCCAGCAAGTGTTTCTCTCCAAACGCATTTCGCTGAGCGAGAGCTACACGGACAGTTTGCACTCGGTGAAACAGCAAGAAAATGCTTGTCCGTCGAGCTGAAGGAAAATCCCTGCACAGCACACTGTGGCTGCGTGCAGTGTTCACGCTGAAGAGCGGCAAAGCTCCAAGCCATGGCTGGGCTTCACTTCTGTCCAGAGCACAGAAGGCGAAGAACCAAGCAGCTGGGCACCGGGCTCATGTACTCAGGGGAGCCAATTTCAAATGTCCAGCCAAGAGCTGCTTCACAAGCACATGCAGCTGAGAATGCTCTGGCTGCTTCAGAAAGGAAGGCGCAGCCCTTGCACTCCTGGACACAAGCTGGCCAGCAGCAGGTTCCTAAACCTTCCGTGCTGCAGAGTGCATGCAGCTGGAGCACAGCCAGGAGGAGGCGTCCAGAAAGAAGGCGTTCTTCAAGTCCCCCCCTCCTCCAGGCAGCCTTGAAACTGAGCACAACAAACTGCGCCTCGGGGAGCTTCTTCTTTCCTCAGCTAGATGGACCGTCCCCTTCTTCACTCTCGCAGCTCCCTTGCCCACTTGCAGCAGCTGCTGCCAAAGAAAAAGGCTCCAGGGGTAACAGCCTCTGCTGGGCTGAACCTTCCCCTTGCCTCACGTCAAGCACCAGAAACTGTCCTCTGCACTCTGTTTTTCCCTTCTCCACCGCATCTACCACTGTCATCTCTGCATCTCCAAGCATGAAGCTAGCAGAATTGGTTCCAGGGAATACTGGAAGAGAAATAGGTAGCAGCACAAGTAGCCGCAGGTTGAACTTTCTGCTTCCGACTGCTAAAGTGAATCCGCAAACAAGCGAGTGCCACGCACGCTTCCTCTTGCAGCCTGGGCGATTCGCACAGCAGCCTGCTGCTCTGCCTTCGTTCTTATGCTCTTCGTAGCAGGTCGCGCTTTCGTTTAGCTGGAGACGAACAGTCGTCTGCTTCTCGCCCAGAGAGCACGGTGCTGGCAGCGAAAGCCTCCAGGCTGCTGCCTCTGCCCAAACACGCCTGGCCTCTGCACTTTCTCTCTCAGCGCTAGGTAGCAGCACATTCGGTCTGCGTGGTAGCCTGAATCTTAACGGAAAGCTTCTCAGCTAAGTCTCGCACAGAGAACAGTTTGAGGTCAACGAGCTTACGCGGAGCTTACCCTCGACGCGTGGAAACCTGTATTTGCAGCACATCCTAGTGGTAGCCCTCTTTCCTTTCCAGCCTGCACAGCGCCGGCAGATCGCGGTGCTCTCTGCACCTGCCTTCTCACTTGCAAGTACCAGCGCCAAGCTTACAGCCTTGCAGGGAGCGAAGAGGCGGATAGGCGTCTCGCCCAGAAGAAGGTGCCAGGACCAAAAGATGGTCTTCCTTTCTGCTGCTCCTTGCCCGAATTGTGGTGCTGTGTTGAAAGTCTTGCCCAGCGAAAAGCTACTCCAGCAAGTGTTTCTCTCCAAACGCATTTCGCTGAGCGAGAGCTACACGGACAGTTTGCACTCGGTGAAACAGCAAGAAAATGCTTGTCCGCCGAGCTGAAGGAAACTCCCTGCACAGCACACTGTGGCTGCGTGCAGTGTTCACGCTGAAGAGCGGCAAAGCTCCAAGCCATGGCTGGGCTTCACTTCTGTCCAGAGCACAGAAGGCGAAGAACCAAGCAGCTGGGCACCGGGCTCATGTACTCAGGGGAGCCAATTTCAAATGTCCAGCCAAGAGCTGCTTCACAAGCACATGCAGCTGAGAATGCTCTGGCTGCTTCAGAAAGGAAGGCGCAGCCCTTGCACTCCCGGACACAAGCTGGCCAGCAGCAGGTTCCTAAACCTTCCGTGCTGCAGAGTGCATGCAGCTGGAGCACAGCCAGAAGGAGGCGTCCAGAAAGAAGGCGTTCTTCAAGTACCCCCCTCCTCCAGGCAGCCTTGCCACTGAGCACAACACACTGCGCCTCGGGGAGCTTCTTCTTTCCTCAGCTAGATGGACCGTCCCCTTCTTCACTCTCGCAGCTCCCTTGCCCACTTGCAGCAGCTGCTGCCAAAGAAAAAGGCTCCAGGGGTAACAGCCTCTGCTGGGCTGAACCTTCCCCTTGCCTCACGTCAAGCACCAGAAACTGTCCTCTGCACTCTGTTTTTCCCTTCTCCACCGCATCTACCACTGTCATCTCTGCATCTCCAAGCATGAAGCTAGCAGAATTGGTTCCAGGGAATACTGGAAGAGAAATAGGTAGCAGCACAAGTAGCCGCAGGTTGAACTTTCTGCTTCCGACTGCTAAAGTGAATCCGCAAACAAGCGAGTGCCACGCACGCTTCCTCTTGCAGCCTGGGCGATTCGCACAGCAGCCTGCTGCTCTGCCTTCGTTCTTATGCTCTTCGTAGCAGGTCGCGCTTTCGTTTAGCTGGAGACGAACAGTCGTCTGCTTCTCGCCCAGAGAGCACGGTGCTGGCAGCGAAAGCCTCCAGGCTGCTGCCTCTGCCCAAACACGCCTGGCCTCTGCACTTTCTCTCTCAGCGCTAGGTAGCAGCACATTCGGTCTGCGTGGTAGCCTGAATCTTAACGGAAAGCTTCTCAGCTAAGTCTCGCACAGAGAACAGTTGTAGGTGAACGAGCTTACGCGGAGCTTACCCTCGACGCGTGGAAACCTGTATTTGCAGCACATCCTAGTGGTAGCCCTCTTTCCTTTCCAGCCTGCACAGCGCGCCGGCAGACGGCGGTGCTCTCTGCACCTGCCTTCTCACTTGCAAGTACCAGCGCCAAGCTTACAGCCTTGCAGGGAGCGAAGAGGCGGATAGGCGTCTCGCCCAGAAGAAGGTGCCAGGACCAAAAGATGGTCTTCCTTTCTCCTGCTCCTTGCCCGAATTGTGGTGCTGTGTTGAAAGTCTTGCCCAGCGAAAAGCTACTCCAGCAAGTGTTTCTCTCCAAACGCATTTCGCTGAGCGAGAGCTACACGGACAGTTTGCACTCGGTGAAACAGCAAGAAAATGCTTGTCCGCCGAGCTGAAGGAAACTCCCTGCACAGCACACTGTGGCTGCGTGCAGTGTTCACGCTGAAGAGCGGCAAAGCTCCAAGCCATGGCTGGGCTTCACTTCTGTCCAGAGCACAGAAGGCGAAGAACCAAGCAGCTGGGCACCGGGCTCATGTACTCAGGGGAGCCAATTTCAAATGTCCAGCCAAGAGCTGCTTCACAAGCACATGCAGCTGAGAATGCTCTGGCTGCTTCAGAAAGGAAGGCGCAGCCCTTGCACTCCTGGACACAAGCTGGCCAGCAGCAGGTTCCTAAACCTTCCGTGCTGCAGAGTGCATGCAGCTGGAGCACAGCCAGAAGGAGGCGTCCAGAAAGAAGGCGTTCTTCAAGTACCCCCCTCCTCCAGGCAGCCTTGCCACTGAGCACAACACACTGCGCCTCGGGGAGCTTCTTCTTTCCTCAGATAGATGGACCGTCCCCTTCTTCACTCTCGCAGCTCCCTTGCCCACTTGCAGCAGCTGCTGCCAAGATAAAAGGCTCCAGAAGTCAAGGCCTCTGCTGGGCTGCACTTTCCCCTTGCCTCACGTCAAAGCACCAGAAACTCTCGGCTGCACTCTGTATTTCCAGTCTCCGCTGCATCTACCACTGTCATCTCTGCATCTCCAAGCATCAAGCTGGGCACAATTCTTTCCAGGCAAAGCTGGAAGAGAAATAGGTAGCAGCACAAGTGGCCGCAGGTTGAACTTTCTGTTTTCAAGTGCTAACGTGAATCCGCACACAAGCGAGAGGCAGCCACGCTTCCTCTTGCAGCCTGTGCCATGCGCATACCAGCTCCGTGCTCTGCGCCTTCATTGTGCCGGAGTGGAACCGGTGTCTACTTCTCACCCAGAGAGCACGGTGCCGGCAGAGAAATGCTCCAGGCTGCTGCCTCTGCCCAAACACGCCTGGCCTCTGCACTTTCTCTCTCAGCGCTAGGTAGCAGCACATTCGGTCTGCGTGGTAGCCTGAATCTTAACGGAAAGCTTCTCAGCTAAGTCTCGCACAGAGAACAGTTGTAGGTGAACGAGCTTACGCGGAGCTTACCCTCGACGCGTGGAAACCTGTATTTGCAGCACATCCTAGTGGTAGCCCTCTTTCCTTTCCAGCCTGCAACAGCGCCGGCAGATCGCGGTGTTCTCTGCACCTGCCTTCTCATTTGCCAGTACCAGCGCCAAGCTTACAGCCTTGCAGGGAGCGAAGAGGCGGATAGGCGTCTCGCCCAGAAGAAGGTGCCAGGACCAAAAGATGGTCTTCCTTTCTCCTGCTCCTTGCCCGAATTGTGGTGCTGTGTTGAAAGTCTTGCCCAGCGAAAAGCTACTCCAGCAAGTGTTCCTCTCCAAACGCATTTCGCTGAGCGAGAGCTACACGGACAGTTTGCACTCGGTGAAACAGCAAGAAAATGCTTGTCCGTCGAGCTGAAGGAAAATCCCTGCACAGCACACTGTGGCTGCGTGCAGTGTTCACGCTGAAGAGCGGCAAAGCTCCAAGCCATGGCTGGGCTTCACTTCTGTCCAGAGCACAGAAGGCGAAGAACCAAGCAGCTGGGCACCGGGCTCATGTACTCAGGGGAGCCAATTTCAAATGTCCAGCCAAGAGCTGCTTCACAAGCACATGCAGCTGAGAATGCTCTGGCTGCTTCAGAAAGGAAGGCGCAGCCCTTGCACTCCTGGACACAAGCTGGCCAGCAGCAGGTTCCTAAACCTTCCGTGCTGCAGAGTGCATGCAGCTGGAGCACAGCCAGAAGGAGGCGTCCAGAAAGAAGGCGTTCTTCAAGTCCCCCCCTCCTCCAGGCAGCCTTGAAACTGAGCACAACAAACTGCGCCTCGGGGAGCTTCTTCTTTCCTCAGCTAGATGGACCGTCCCCTTCTTCACTCTCGCAGCTCCCTTGCCCACTTGCAGCAGCTGCTGCCAAAGAAAAAGGCTCCAGGGGTAACAGCCTCTGCTGGGCTGAACCTTCCCCTTGCCTCACGTCAAGCACCAGAAACTGTCCTCTGCACTCTGTTTTTCCCTTCTCCACCGCATCTACCACTGTCATCTCTGCATCTCCAAGCATGAAGCTAGCAGAATTGGTTCCAGGGAATACTGGAAGAGAAATAGGTAGCAGCACAAGTAGCCGCAGGTTGAACTTTCTGCTTCCGACTGCTAAAGTGAATCCGCAAACAAGCGAGTGCCACGCACGCTTCCTCTTGCAGCCTGGGCGATTCGCACAGCAGCCTGCTGCTCTGCCTTCGTTCTTATGCTCTTCGTAGCAGGTCGCGCTTTCGTTTAGCTGGAGACGAACAGTCGTCTGCTTCTCGCCCAGAGAGCACGGTGCTGGCAGCGAAAGCCTCCAGGCTGCTGCCTCTGCCCAAACACGCCTGGCCTCTGCACTTTCTCTCTCAGCGCTAGGTAGCAGCACATTCGGTCTGCGTGGTAGCCTGAATCTTAACGGAAAGCTTCTCAGCTAAGTCTCGCACAGAGAACAGTTTGAGGTCAACGAGCTTAGCCGGAGCTTACCCTCGACGCGTGGAAACCTGTATTTGCAGCACATCCTAGTGGTAGCCCTCTTTCCTTTCCAGCCTGCACAGCGCGCCGGCAGACGGCGGTGCTCTCTGCACCTGCCTTCTCACTTGCAAGTACCAGCGCCAAGCTTACAGCCTTGCAGGGAGCGAAGAGGCGGATAGGCGTCTCGCCCAGAAGAAGGTGCCAGGACCAAAAGATGGTCTTCCTTTCTGCTGCTCCTTGCCCGAATTGTGGTGCTGTGTTGAAAGTCTTGCCCAGCGAAAAGCTACTCCAGCAAGTGTTTCTCTCCAAACGCATTTCGCTGAGCGAGAGCTACACGGACAGTTTGCACTCGGTGAAACAGCAAGAAAATGCTTGTCCGCCGAGCTGAAGGAAACTCCCTGCACAGCACACTGTGGCTGCGTGCAGTGTTCACGCTGAAGAGCGGCAAAGCTCCAAGCCATGGCTGGGCTTCACTTCTGTCCAGAGCACAGAAGGCGAAGAACCAAGCAGCTGGGCACCGGGCTCATGTACTCAGGGGAGCCAATTTCAAATGTCCAGCCAAGAGCTGCTTCACAAGCACATGCAGCTGAGAATGCTCTGGCTGCTTCAGAAAGGAAGGCGCAGCCCTTGCACTCCTGGACACAAGCTGGCCAGCAGCAGGTTCCTAAACCTTGCGTGCTGCAGAGTGCATGCAGCTGGAGCACAGCCAGAAGGAGGCGTCCAGAAAGAAGGCGTTCTTCAAGTCCCCCCCTCCTCCAGGCAGCCTTGCCACTGAGCACAACACACTGCGCCTCGGGGAGCTTCTTCTTTCCTCAGATAGATGGACCGTCCCCTTCTTCACTCTCGCAGCTCCCTTGCCCACTTGCAGCAGCTGCTGCCAAGATAAAAGGCTCCAGAAGTCAAGGCCTCTGCTGGGCTGCACTTTCCCCTTGCCTCACGTCAAAGCACCAGAAACTCTCGGCTGCACTCTGTATTTCCAGTCTCCGCTGCATCTACCACTGTCATCTCTGCATCTCCAAGCATCAAGCTGGGCACAATTCTTTCCAGGCAAAGCTGGAAGAGAAATAGGTAGCAGCACAAGTGGCCGCAGGTTGAACTTTCTGTTTTCAAGTGCTAACGTGAATCCGCACACAAGCGAGAGGCAGCCACGCTTCCTCTTGCAGCCTGTGCCATGCGCATACCAGCTCCGTGCTCTGCGCCTTCATTGTGCCGGAGTGGAACCGGTGTCTACTTCTCACCCAGAGAGCACGGTGCCGGCAGAGAAATGCTCCAGGCTGCTGCCTCTGCCCAAACACGCCTGGCCTCTGCACTTTCTCTCTCAGCGCTAGGTAGCAGCACATTCGGTCTGCGTGGTAGCCTGAATCTTAACGGAAAGCTTCTCAGCTACGTCTCGCACAGAGAACAGTTGTAGGTGAACGAGCTTACGCGGAGCTTACCCTCGACGCGTGGAAACCTGTATTTGCAGCACATCCTAGTGGTAGCCCTCTTTGCTTTCCAGCCTGCACAGCGCCGGCAGATCGCGGTGCTCTCTGCACCTGCCTTCTCATTTGCCAGTACCAGCGCCAAGCTTACAGCCTTGCAGGGAGCGAAGAGGCGGATAGGCGTCTCGCCCAGAAGAAGGTGCCAGGACCAAAAGATGGTCTTCCTTTCTCCTGCTCCTTGCCCGAATTGTGGTGCTGTGTTGAAAGTCTTGCCCAGCGAAAAGCTACTCCAGCAAGTGTTCCTCTCCAAACGCATTTCGCTGAGCGAGAGCTACACGGACAGTTTGCACTCGGTGAAACAGCAAGAAAATGCTTGTCCGTCGAGCTGAAGGAAAATCCCTGCACAGCACACTGTGGCTGCGTGCAGTGTTCACGCTGAAGAGCGGCAAAGCTCCAAGCCATGGCTGGGCTTCACTTCTGTCCAGAGCACAGAAGGCGAAGAACCAAGCAGCTGGGCACCGGGCTCATGTACTCAGGGGAGCCAATTTCAAATGTCCAGCCAAGAGCTGCTTCACAAGCACATGCAGCTGAGAATGCTCTGGCTGCTTCAGAAAGGAAGGCGCAGCCCTTGCACTCCTGGACACAAGCTGGCCAGCAGCAGGTTCCTAAACCTTCCGTGCTGCAGAGTGCATGCAGCTGGAGCACAGCCAGAAGGAGGCGTCCAGAAAGAAGGCGTTCTTCAAGTCCCCCCCTCCTCCAGGCAGCCTTGAAACTGAGCACAACAAACTGCGCCTCGGGGAGCTTCTTCTTTCCTCAGCTAGATGGACCGTCCCCTTCTTCACTCTCGCAGCTCCCTTGCCCACTTGCAGCAGCTGCTGCCAAAGAAAAAGGCTCCAGGGGTAACAGCCTCTGCTGGGCTGAACCTTCCCCTTGCCTCACGTCAAGCACCAGAAACTGTCCTCTGCACTCTGTTTTTCCCTTCTCCACCGCATCTACCACTGTCATCTCTGCATCTCCAAGCATGAAGCTAGCAGAATTGGTTCCAGGGAATACTGGAAGAGAAATAGGTAGCAGCACAAGTAGCCGCAGGTTGAACTTTCTGCTTCCGACTGCTAAAGTGAATCCGCAAACAAGCGAGTGCCACGCACGCTTCCTCTTGCAGCCTGGGCGATTCGCACAGCAGCCTGCTGCTCTGCCTTCGTTCTTATGCTCTTCGTAGCAGGTCGCGCTTTCGTTTAGCTGGAGACGAACAGTCGTCTGCTTCTCGCCCAGAGAGCACGGTGCTGGCAGCGAAAGCCTCCAGGCTGCTGCCTCTGCCCAAACACGCCTGGCCTCTGCACTTTCTCTCTCAGCGCTAGGTAGCAGCACATTCGGTCTGCCTTGTAGCCTGAATCTTAACGGAAAGCTTCTCAGCTAAGTCTCGCACAGAGAACAGTTTGAGGTCAATGAGCTTAGCCGGAGCTGACCCTCGACGCGTGGAAACCTGTATTTGCAGCACATCCTAGTGGTAGCCCTCTTTCCTTTCCAGCCTGCACAGCGCCGGCAGACGGCGGTGCTCTCTGCACCTGCCTTCTCACTTGCAAGTACCAGCGCCAAGCTTACAGCCTTGCAGGGAGCGAAGAGGCGGATAGGCGTCTCGCCCAGAAGAAGGTGCCAGGACCAAAAGATGGTCTTCCTTTCTGCTGCTCCTTGCCCGAATTGTGGTGCTGTGTTGAAAGTCTTGCCCAGCGAAAAGCTACTCCAGCAAGTGTTTCTCTCCAAACGCATTTCGCTGAGCGAGAGCTACACGGACAGTTTGCACTCGGTGAAACAGCAAGAAAATGCTTGTCCGTCGAGCTGAAGGAAAATCCCTGCACAGCACACTGTGGCTGCGTGCAGTGTTCACGCTGAAGAGCGGCAAAGCTCCAAGCCATGGCTGGGCTTCACTTCTGTCCAGAGCACAGAAGGCGAAGAACCAAGCAGCTGGGCACCGGGCTCATGTACTCAGGGGAGCCAATTTCAAATGTCCAGCCAAGAGCTGCTTCACAAGCACATGCAGCTGAGAATGCTCTGGCTGCTTCAGAAAGGAAGGCGCAGCCCTTGCACTCCTGGACACAAGCTGGCCAGCAGCAGGTTCCTAAACCTTCCGTGCTGCAGAGTGCATGCAGCTGGAGCACAGCCAGGAGGAGGCGTCCAGAAAGAAGGCGTTCTTCAAGTCCCCCCCTCCTCCAGGCAGCCTTGAAACTGAGCACAACAAACTGCGCCTCGGGGAGCTTCTTCTTTCCTCAGCTAGATGGACCGTCCCCTTCTTCACTCTCGCAGCTCCCTTGCCCACTTGCAGCAGCTGCTGCCAAAGAAAAAGGCTCCAGGGGTAACAGCCTCTGCTGGGCTGAACCTTCCCCTTGCCTCACGTCAAGCACCAGAAACTGTCCTCTGCACTCTGTTTTTCCCTTCTCCACCGCATCTACCACTGTCATCTCTGCATCTCCAAGCATGAAGCTAGCAGAATTGGTTCCAGGGAATACTGGAAGAGAAATAGGTAGCAGCACAAGTAGCCGCAGGTTGAACTTTCTGCTTCCGACTGCTAAAGTGAATCCGCAAACAAGCGAGTGCCACGCACGCTTCCTCTTGCAGCCTGGGCGATTCGCACAGCAGCCTGCTGCTCTGCCTTCGTTCTTATGCTCTTCGTAGCAGGTCGCGCTTTCGTTTAGCTGGAGACGAACAGTCGTCTGCTTCTCGCCCAGAGAGCACGGTGCTGGCAGCGAAAGCCTCCAGGCTGCTGCCTCTGCCCAAACACGCCTGGCCTCTGCACTTTCTCTCTCAGCGCTAGGTAGCAGCACATTCGGTCTGCGTGGTAGCCTGAATCTTAACGGAAAGCTTCTCAGCTAAGTCTCGCACAGAGAACAGTTTGAGGTCAACGAGCTTACGCGGAGCTTACCCTCGACGCGTGGAAACCTGTATTTGCAGCACATCCTAGTGGTAGCCCTCTTTCCTTTCCAGCCTGCACAGCGCGCCGGCAGACGGCGGTGCTCTCTGCACCTGCCTTCTCACTTGCAAGTACCAGCGCCAAGCTTACAGCCTTGCAGGGAGCGAAGAGGCGGATAGGCGTCTCGCCCAGAAGAAGGTGCCAGGACCAAAAGATGGTCTTCCTTTCTGCTGCTCCTTGCCCGAATTGTGGTGCTGTGTTGAAAGTCTTGCCCAGCGAAAAGCTACTCCAGCAAGTGTTTCTCTCCAAACGCATTTCGCTGAGCGAGAGCTACACGGACAGTTTGCACTCGGTGAAACAGCAAGAAAATGCTTGTCCGCCGAGCTGAAGGAAACTCCCTGCACAGCACACTGTGGCTGCGTGCAGTGTTCACGCTGAAGAGCGGCAAAGCTCCAAGCCATGGCTGGGCTTCACTTCTGTCCAGAGCACAGAAGGCGAAGAACCAAGCAGCTGGGCACCGGGCTCATGTACTCAGGGGAGCCAATTTCAAATGTCCAGCCAAGAGCTGCTTCACAAGCACATGCAGCTGAGAATGCTCTGGCTGCTTCAGAAAGGAAGGCGCAGCCCTTGCACTCCTGGACACAAGCTGGCCAGCAGCAGGTTCCTAAACCTTGCGTGCTGCAGAGTGCATGCAGCTGGAGCACAGCCAGAAGGAGGCGTCCAGAAAGAAGGCGTTCTTCAAGTACCCCCCTCCTCCAGGCAGCCTTGCCACTGAGCACAACACACTGCGCCTCGGGGAGCTTCTTCTTTCCTCAGATAGATGGACCGTCCCCTTCTTCACTCTCGCAGCTCCCTTGCCCACTTGCAGCAGCTGCTGCCAAGATAAAAGGCTCCAGAAGTCAAGGCCTCTGCTGGGCTGCACTTTCCCCTTGCCTCACGTCAAAGCACCAGAAACTCTCGGCTGCACTCTGTATTTCCAGTCTCCGCTGCATCTACCACTGTCATCTCTGCATCTCCAAGCATCAAGCTGGGCACAATTCTTTCCAGGCAAAGCTGGAAGAGAAATAGGTAGCAGCACAAGTGGCCGCAGGTTGAACTTTCTGTTTTCAAGTGCTAACGTGAATCCGCACACAAGCGAGAGGCAGCCACGCTTCCTCTTGCAGCCTGTGCCATGCGCATACCAGCTCCGTGCTCTGCGCCTTCATTGTGCCGGAGTGGAACCGGTGTCTACTTCTCACCCAGAGAGCACGGTGCCGGCAGAGAAATGCTCCAGGCTGCTGCCTCTGCCCAAACACGCCTGGCCTCTGCACTTTCTCTCTCAGCGCTAGGTAGCAGCACATTCGGTCTGCGTGGTAGCCTGAATCTTAACGGAAAGCTTCTCAGCTAAGTCTCGCACAGAGAACAGTTTGAGGTCAACGAGCTTACGCGGAGCTTACCCTCGACGCGTGGAAACCTGTATTTGCAGCACATCCTAGTGGTAGCCCTCTTTCCTTTCCAGCCTGCACAGCGCCGGCAGATCGCGGTGCTCTCTGCACCTGCCTTCTCACTTGCAAGTACCAGCGCCAAGCTTACAGCCTTGCAGGGAGCGAAGAGGCGGATAGGCGTCTCGCCCAGAAGAACGTGCCAGGACCAAAAGATGGTCTTCCTTTCTGCTGCTCCTTGCCCGAATTGTGGTGCTGTGTTGAAAGTCTTGCCCAGCGAAAAGCTACTCCAGCAAGTGGTTCTCTCCAAACGCATTTCGCTGAGCGAGAGCTACACGGACAGTTTGCACTCGGTGAAACAGCAAGAAAATGCTTGTCCGTCGAGCTGAAGGAAACTCCCTGCACAGCACACTGTGGCTGCGTGCAGTGTTCACGCTGAAGAGCGGCAAAGCTCCAAGCCATGGCTGGGCTTCACTTCTGTCCAGAGCACAGAAGGCGAAGAACCAAGCAGCTGGGCACCGGGCTCATGTACTCAGGGGAGCCAATTTCAAATGTCCAGCCAAGAGCTGCTTCACAAGCACATGCAGCTGAGAATGCTCTGGCTGCTTCAGAAAGGAAGGCGCAGCCCTTGCACTCCTGGACACAAGCTGGCCAGCAGCAGGTTCCTAAACCTTCCGTGCTGCAGAGTGCATGCAGCTGGAGCACAGCCAGAAGGAGGCGTCCAGAAAGAAGGCGTTCTTCAAGTCCCCCTCTCCTCCAGGCAGCCTTGCCACTGAGCACAACACACTGCGCCTCGGGGAGCTTCTTCCTCAGCTAGATGGACCGTCCCCTTCTTCACTCTCGCAGCTCTCTTGCCCACTTGCAGCAGCTGCTGCCAAGATAAAAGGCTCCAGAAGTCAAGGCCTCTGCTGGGCTGCACTTTCCCCTTGCCTCACGTCAAAGCACCAGAAACTCTCGGCTGCACTCTGTATTTCCAGTCTCCGCTGCATCTACCACTGTCATCTCTGCATCTCCAAGCATCAAGCTGGGCACAATTCTTTCCAGGCAAAGCTGGAAGAGAAATAGGTAGCAGCACAAGTGGCCGCAGGTTGAACTTTCTGTTTTCAAGTGCTAACGTGAATCCGCACACAAGCGAGAGGCAGCCACGCTTCCTCTTGCAGCCTGTGCCATGCGCATACCAGCTCCGTGCTCTGCGCCTTCATTGTGCCGGAGTGGAACCGGTGTCTACTTCTCACCCAGAGAGCACGGTGCCGGCAGAGAAATGCTCCAGGCTGCTGCCTCTGCCCAAACACGCCTGGCCTCTGCACTTTCTCTCTCAGCGCTAGGTAGCAGCACATTCGGTCTGCGTGGTAGCCTGAATCTTAACGGAAAGCTTCTCAGCTAAGTCTCGCACAGAGAACAGTTTGAGGTCAATGAGCTTAGCCGGAGCTTACCCTCGACGCGTGGAAACCTGTATTTGCAGCACATCCTAGTGGTAGCCCTCTTTCCTTTCCAGCCTGCACAGCGCCGGCAGACGGCGGTGCTCTCTGCACCTGCCTTCTCACTTGCAAGTACCAGCGCCAAGCTTACAGCCTTGCAGGGAGCGAAGAGGCGGATAGGCGTCTCGCCCAGAAGAAGGTGCCAGGACCAAAAGATGGTCTTCCTTTCTGCTGCTCCTTGCCCGAATTGTGGTGCTGTGTTGAAAGTCTTGCCCAGCGAAAAGCTACTCCAGCAAGTGTTTCTCTCCAAACGCATTTCGCTGAGCGAGAGCTACACGGACAGTTTGCACTCGGTGAAACAGCAAGAAAATGCTTGTCCGTCGAGCTGAAGGAAAATCCCTGCACAGCACACTGTGGCTGCGTGCAGTGTTCACGCTGAAGAGCGGCAAAGCTCCAAGCCATGGCTGGGCTTCACTTCTGTCCAGAGCACAGAAGGCGAAGAACCAAGCAGCTGGGCACCGGGCTCATGTACTCAGGGGAGCCAATTTCAAATGTCCAGCCAAGAGCTGCTTCACAAGCACATGCAGCTGAGAATGCTCTGGCTGCTTCAGAAAGGAAGGCGCAGCCCTTGCACTCCTGGACACAAGCTGGCCAGCAGCAGGTTCCTAAACCTTCCGTGCTGCAGAGTGCATGCAGCTGGAGCACAGCCAGAAGGAGGCGTCCAGAAAGAAGGCGTTCTTCAAGTCCCCCCTCCTCCAGGCAGCCTTGAAACTGAGCACAACAAACTGCGCCTCGGGGAGCTTCTTCTTTCCTCAGCTAGATGGACCGTCCCCTTCTTCACTCTCGCAGCTCCCTTGCCCACTTGCAGCAGCTGCTGCCAAAGAAAAAGGCTCCAGGGGTAACAGCCTCTGCTGGGCTGAACCTTCCCCTTGCCTCACGTCAAGCACCAGAAACTGTCCTCTGCACTCTGTTTTTCCCTTCTCCACCGCATCTACCACTGTCATCTCTGCATCTCCAAGCATGAAGCTAGCAGAATTGGTTCCAGGGAATACTGGAAGAGAAATAGGTAGCAGCACAAGTAGCCGCAGGTTGAACTTTCTGCTTCCGACTGCTAAAGTGAATCCGCAAACAAGCGAGTGCCATGCACGCTTCCTCTTGCAGCCTGGGCGATTCGCACAGCAGCCTGCTGCTCTGCCTTCGTTCTTATGCTCTTCGTAGCAGGTCGCGCTTTCGTTTAGCTGGAGACGAACAGTCGTCTGCTTCTCGCCCAGAGAGCACGGTGCTGGCAGCGAAAGCCTCCAGGCTGCTGCCTCTGCCCAAACACGCCTGGCCTCTGCACTTTCTCTCTCAGCGCTAGGTAGCAGCACATTCGGTCTGCGTGGTAGCCTGAATCTTAACGGAAAGCTTCTCAGCTAAGTCTCGCACAGAGAACAGTTTGAGGTCAACGAGCTTACGCGGAGCTTACCCTCGACGCGTGGAAACCTGTATTTGCAGCACATCCTAGTGGTAGCCCTCTTTCCTTTCCAGCCTGCACAGCGCGCCGGCAGACGGCGGTGCTCTCTGCACCTGCCTTCTCACTTGCAAGTACCAGCGCCAAGCTTACAGCCTTGCAGGGAGCGAAGAGGCGGATAGGCGTCTCGCCCAGAAGAACGTGCCAGGACCAAAAGATGGTCTTCCTTTCTGCTGCTCCTTGCCCGAATTGTGGTGCTGTGTTGAAAGTCTTGCCCAGCGAAAAGCTACTCCAGCAAGTGTTTCTCTCCAAACGCATTTCGCTGAGCGAGAGCTACACGGACAGTTTGCACTCGGTGAAACAGCAAGAAAATGCTTGTCCGCCGAGCTGAAGGAAACTCCCTGCACAGCACACTGTGGCTGCGTGCAGTGTTCACGCTGAAGAGCGGCAAAGCTCCAAGCCATGGCTGGGCTTCACTTCTGTCCAGAGCACAGAAGGCGAAGAACCAAGCAGCTGGGCACCGGGCTCATGTACTCAGGGGAGCCAATTTCAAATGTCCAGCCAAGAGCTGCTTCACAAGCACATGCAGCTGAGAATGCTCTGGCTGCTTCAGAAAGGAAGGCGCAGCCCTTGCACTCCTGGACACAAGCTGGCCAGCAGCAGGTTCCTAAACCTTCCGTGCTGCAGAGTGCATGCAGCTGGAGCACAGCCAGAAGGAGGCGTCCAGAAAGAAGGCGTTCTTCAAGTACTCCCCTCCTCCAGGCAGCCTTGCCACTGAGCACAACACACTGCGCCTCGGGGAGCTTCTTCCTCAGCTAGATGGACCGTCCCCTTCTTCACTCTCGCAGCTCCCTTGCCCACTTGCAGCAGCTGCTGCCAAGATAAAAGGCTCCAGAAGTCAAGGCCTCTGCTGGGCTGCACTTTCCCCTTGCCTCACGTCAAAGCACCAGAAACTCTCGGCTGCACTCTGTATTTCCAGTCTCCGCTGCATCTACCACTGTCATCTCTGCATCTCCAAGCATCAAGCTGGGCACAATTCTTTCCAGGCAAAGCTGGAAGAGAAATAGGTAGCAGCACAAGTGGCCGCAGGTTGAACTTTCTGTTTTCAAGTGCTAACGTGAATCCGCACACAAGCGAGAGGCAGCCACGCTTCCTCTTGCAGCCTGTGCCATGCGCATACCAGCTCCGTGCTCTGCGCCTTCATTGTGCCGGAGTGGAACCGGTGTCTACTTCTCACCCAGAGAGCACGGTGCCGGCAGAGAAATGCTCCAGGCTGCTGCCTCTGCCCAAACACGCCTGGCCTCTGCACTTTCTCTCTCAGCGCTAGGTAGCAGCACATTCGGTCTGCGTGGTAGCCTGAATCTTAACGGAAAGCTTCTCAGCTAAGTCTCGCACAGAGAACAGTTTGAGGTCAATGAGCTTAGCCGGAGCTTACCCTCGACGCGTGGAAACCTGTATTTGCAGCACATCCTAGTGGTAGCCCTCTTTCCTTTCCAGCCTGCACAGCGCCGGCAGACGGCGGTGCTCTCTGCACCTGCCTTCTCACTTGCAAGTACCAGCGCCAAGCTTACAGCCTTGCAGGGAGCGAAGAGGCGGATAGGCGTCTCGCCCAGAAGAAGGTGCCAGGACCAAAAGATGGTCTTCCTTTCTCCTGCTCCTTGCCCGAATTGTGGTGCTGTGTTGAAAGTCTTGCCCAGCGAAAAGCTACTCCAGCAAGTGTTTCTCTCCAAACGCATTTCGCTGAGCGAGAGCTACACGGACAGTTTGCACTCGGTGAAACAGCAAGAAAATGCTTGTCCGTCGAGCTGAAGGAAAATCCCTGCACAGCACACTGTGGCTGCGTGCAGTGTTCACGCTGAAGAGCGGCAAAGCTCCAAGCCATGGCTGGGCTTCACTTCTGTCCAGAGCACAGAAGGCGAAGAACCGAGCAGCTGGGCACCGGGCTCATGTACTCAGGGGAGCCAATTTCAAATGTCCAGCCAAGAGCTGCTTCACAAGCACATGCAGCTGAGAATGCTCTGGCTGCTTCAGAAAGGAAGGCGCAGCCCTTACACTCCTGGACACAAGCTGGCCAGCAGCAGGTTCCTAAACCTTCCGTGCTGCAGAGTGCATGCAGCTGGAGCACAGCCAGGAGGAGGCGTCCAGAAAGAAGGCGTTCTTCAAGTCCCCCGCCTCCTCCAGGCAGCCTTGAAACTGAGCACAACAAACTGCGCCTCGGGGAGCTTCTTCTTTCCTCAGATAGATGGACCGTCCCCTTCTTCACTCTCGCAGCTCCCTTGCCCACTTGCAGCAGCTGCTGCCAAAGAAAAAGGCTCCAGGGGTAACAGCCTTTGCTGGGCTGAACCTTCCCCTTGCCTCACGTCAAGCACCAGAAACTGTCCTCTGCACTCTGTTTTTCCCTTCTCCACCGCATCTACCACTGTCATCTCTGCGTCTCCAAGCATGAAGCTAGCAGAATTGGTTCCAGGGAATACTGGAAGAGAAATAGGTAGCAGCACAAGTAGCCGCAGGTTGAACTTTCTGCTTCCGACTGCTAAAGTGAATCCGCAAACAAGCGAGTGCCACGCACGCTTCCTCTTGCAGCCTGGGCGATTCGCACAGCAGCCTGCTGCTCTGCCTTCGTTCTTATGCTCTTCGTAGCAGGTCGCGCTTTCGTTTAGCTGGAGACGAACAGTCGTCTGCTTCTCGCCCAGAGAGCACGGTGCTGGCAGCGAAAGCCTCCAGGCTGCTGCCTCTGCCCAAACACGCCTGGCCTCTGCACTTTCTCTCTCAGCGCTAGGTAGCAGCACATTCGGTCTGCCTTGTAGCCTGAATCTTAACGGAAAGCTTCTCAGCTAAGTCTCGCACAGAGAACAGGTTGAGGTCAACGAGCTTAGCCGGAGCTTACCCTCGACGCGTGCAAACCTGTATTTGCAGCACATCCTAGTGGTAGCCCTCTTTCCTTTCCAGCCTGCACAGCGCGCCGGCAGACGGCGGTGCTCTCTGCACCTGCCTTCTCACTTGCAAGTACCAGCGCCAAGCTTACAGCCTTGCAGGGAGCGAAGAGGCGGATAGGCGTCTCGCCCAGAAGAAGGTGCCAGGACCAAAAGATGGTCTTCCTTTCTCCTGCTCCTTGCCCGAATGGTGGTGCTGTGTTGAAAGTCTTGCCCAGCGAAAAGCTACTCCAGCAAGTGGTTCTCTCCAAACGCATTTCGCTGAGCGAGAGCTACACGGACAGTTTGCACTCGGTGAAACAGCAAGAAAATGCTTGTCCGCCGAGCTGAAGGAAACTCCCTGCACAGCACACTGTGGCTGCGTGCAGTGTTCACGCTGAAGAGCGGCAAAGCTCCAAGCCATGGCTGGGCTTCAGTTCTGTCCAGAGCACAGAAGGCGAAGAACCAAGCAGCTGGGCACCGGGCTCATGTACTCAGGGGAGCCAATTTCAAATGTCCAGCCAAGAGCTGCTTCACAAGCACATGCAGCTGAGAATGCTCTGGCTGCTTCAGAAAGGAAGGCGCAGCCCTTGCACTCCTGGACACAAGCTGGCCAGCAGCAGGTTCCTAAACCTTCCGTGCTGCAGAGTGCATGCAGCTGGAGCACAGCCAGAAGGAGGCGTCCAGAAAGAAGGCGTTCTTCAAGTCCCCCCCTCCTCCAGGCAGCCTTGCCACTGAGCACAACACACTGCGCCTCGGGGAGCTTCTTCCTCAGATAGATGGACCGTCCCCTTCTTCACTCTCGCAGCTCCCTTGCCCACTTGCAGCAGCTGCTGCCAAGATAAAAGGCTCCAGAAGTCAAGGCCTCTGCTGGGCTGCACTTTCCCCTTGCCTCACGTCAAAGCACCAGAAACTCTCGGCTGCACTCTGTATTTCCAGTCTCCGCTGCATCTACCACTGTCATCTCTGCATCTCCAAGCATCAAGCTGGGCACAATTCTTTCCAGGCAAAGCTGGAAGAGAAATAGGTAGCAGCACAAGTGGCCGCAGGTTGAACTTTCTGTTTTCAAGTGCTAACGTGAATCCGCACACAAGCGAGAGGCAGCCACGCTTCCTCTTGCAGCCTGTGCCATGCGCATACCAGCTCCGTGCTCTGCGCCTTCATTGTGCCGGAGTGGAACCGGTGTCTACTTCTCACCCAGAGAGCACGGTGCCGGCAGAGAAATGCTCCAGGCTGCTGCCTCTGCCCAAACACGCCTGGCCTCTGCACTTTCTCTCTCAGCGCTAGGTAGCAGCACATTCGGTCTGCCTTGTAGCCTGAATCTTAACGGAAAGCTTCTCAGCTACGTCTCGCACAGAGAACAGTTGTAGGTGAACGAGCTTACGCGGAGCTTACCCTCGACGCGTGGAAACCTGTATTTGCAGCACATCCTAGTGGTAGCCCTCTTTCCTTTCCAGCCTGCAACAGCGCCGGCAGATCGCGGTGCTCTCTGCACCTGCCTTCTCATTTGCAAGTACCAGCGCCAAGCTTACAGCCTTGCAGGGAGCGAAGAGGCGGATAGGCGTCTCGCCCAGAAGAAGGTGCCAGGACCAAAAGATGGTCTTCCTTTCTGCTGCTCCTTGCCCGAATTGTGGTGCTGTGTTGAAAGTCTTGCCCAGCGAAAAGCTACTCCAGCAAGTGTTTCTCTCCAAACGCATTTCGCTGAGCGAGAGCTACACGGACAGTTTGCACTCGGTGAAACAGCAAGAAAATGCTTGTCCGTCGAGCTGAAGGAAAATCCCTGCACAGCACACTGTGGCTGCGTGCAGTGTTCACGCTGAAGAGCGGCAAAGCTCCAAGCCATGGCTGGGCTTCACTTCTGTCCAGAGCACAGAAGGCGAAGAACCAAGCAGCTGGGCACCGGGCTCATGTACTCAGGGGAGCCAATTTCAAATGTCCAGCCAAGAGCTGCTTCACAAGCACATGCAGCTGAGAATGCTCTGGCTGCTTCAGAAAGGAAGGCGCAGCCCTTGCACTCCTGGACACAAGCTGGCCAGCAGCAGGTTCCTAAACCTTCCGTGCTGCAGAGTGCATGCAGCTGGAGCACAGCCAGAAGGAGGCGTCCAGAAAGAAGGCGTTCTTCAAGTCCCCCCCTCCTCCAGGCAGCCTTGAAACTGAGCACAACAAACTGCGCCTCGGGGAGCTTCTTCTTTCCTCAGCTAGATGGACCGTCCCCTTCTTCACTCTCGCAGCTCCCTTGCCCACTTGCAGCAGCTGCTGCCAAAGAAAAAGGCTCCAGGGGTAACAGCCTTTGCTGGGCTGAACCTTCCCCTTGCCTCACGTCAAGCACCAGAAACTGTCCTCTGCACTCTGTTTTTCCCTTCTCCACCGCATCTACCACTGTCATCTCTGCATCTCCAAGCATGAAGCTAGCAGAATTGGTTCCAGGGAATACTGGAAGAGAAATAGGTAGCAGCACAAGTAGCCGCAGGTTGAACTTTCTGCTTCCGACTGCTAAAGTGAATCCGCAAACAAGCGAGTGCCACGCACGCTTCCTCTTGCAGCCTGGGCGATTCGCACAGCAGCCTGCTGCTCTGCCTTCGTTCTTATGCTCTTCGTAGCAGGTCGCGCTTTCGTTTAGCTGGAGACGAACAGTCGTCTGCTTCTCGCCCAGAGAGCACGGTGCTGGCAGCGAAAGCCTCCAGGCTGCTGCCTCTGCCCAAACACGCCTGGCCTCTGCACTTTCTCTCTCAGCGCTAGGTAGCAGCACATTCGGTCTGCCTTGTAGCCTGAATCTTAACGGAAAGCTTCTCAGCTAAGTCTCGCACAGAGAACAGTTTGAGGTCAATGAGCTTAGCCGGAGCTGACCCTCGACGCGTGGAAACCTGTATTTGCAGCACATCCTAGTGGTAGCCCTCTTTCCTTTCCAGCCTGCACAGCGCCGGCAGACGGCGGTGCTCTCTGCACCTGCCTTCTCACTTGCAAGTACCAGCGCCAAGCTTACAGCCTTGCAGGGAGCGAAGAGGCGGATAGGCGTCTCGCCCAGAAGAAGGTGCCAGGACCAAAAGATGGTCTTCCTTTCTGCTGCTCCTTGCCCGAATTGTGGTGCTGTGTTGAAAGTCTTGCCCAGCGAAAAGCTACTCCAGCAAGTGTTTCTCTCCAAACGCATTTCGCTGAGCGAGAGCTACACGGACAGTTTGCACTCGGTGAAACAGCAAGAAAATGCTTGTCCGTCGAGCTGAAGGAAAATCCCTGCACAGCACACTGTGGCTGCGTGCAGTGTTCACGCTGAAGAGCGGCAAAGCTCCAAGCCATGGCTGGGCTTCACTTCTGTCCAGAGCACAGAAGGCGAAGAACCAAGCAGCTGGGCACCGGGCTCATGTACTCAGGGGAGCCAATTTCAAATGTCCAGCCAAGAGCTGCTTCACAAGCACATGCAGCTGAGAATGCTCTGGCTGCTTCAGAAAGGAAGGCGCAGCCCTTGCACTCCTGGACACAAGCTGGCCAGCAGCAGGTTCCTAAACCTTCCGTGCTGCAGAGTGCATGCAGCTGGAGCACAGCCAGGAGGAGGCGTCCAGAAAGAAGGCGTTCTTCAAGTCCCCCCCTCCTCCAGGCAGCCTTGAAACTGAGCACAACAAACTGCGCCTCGGGGAGCTTCTTCTTTCCTCAGCTAGATGGACCGTCCCCTTCTTCACTCTCGCAGCTCCCTTGCCCACTTGCAGCAGCTGCTGCCAAAGAAAAAGGCTCCAGGGGTAACAGCCTCTGCTGGGCTGAACCTTCCCCTTGCCTCACGTCAAGCACCAGAAACTGTCCTCTGCACTCTGTTTTTCCCTTCTCCACCGCATCTACCACTGTCATCTCTGCATCTCCAAGCATGAAGCTAGCAGAATTGGTTCCAGGGAATACTGGAAGAGAAATAGGTAGCAGCACAAGTAGCCGCAGGTTGAACTTTCTGCTTCCGACTGCTAAAGTGAATCCGCAAACAAGCGAGTGCCACGCACGCTTCCTCTTGCAGCCTGGGCGATTCGCACAGCAGCCTGCTGCTCTGCCTTCGTTCTTATGCTCTTCGTAGCAGGTCGCGCTTTCGTTTAGCTGGAGACGAACAGTCGTCTGCTTCTCGCCCAGAGAGCACGGTGCTGGCAGCGAAAGCCTCCAGGCTGCTGCCTCTGCCCAAACACGCCTGGCCTCTGCACTTTCTCTCTCAGCGCTAGGTAGCAGCACATTCGGTCTGCGTGGTAGCCTGAATCTTAACGGAAAGCTTCTCAGCTAAGTCTCGCACAGAGAACAGGTTGAGGTCAACGAGCTTACGCGGAGCTTACCCTCGACGCGTGGAAACCTGTATTTGCAGCACATCCTAGTGGTAGCCCTCTTTCCTTTCCAGCCTGCACAGCGCGCCGGCAGACGGCGGTGCTCTCTGCACCTGCCTTCTCACTTGCAAGTACCAGCGCCAAGCTTACAGCCTTGCAGGGAGCGAAGAGGCGGATAGGCGTCTCGCCCAGAAGAAGGTGCCAGGACCAAAAGATGGTCTTCCTTTCTGCTGCTCCTTGCCCGAATTGTGGTGCTGTGTTGAAAGTCTTGCCCAGCGAAAAGCTACTCCAGCAAGTGTTTCTCTCCAAACGCATTTCGCTGAGCGAGAGCTACACGGACAGTTTGCACTCGGTGAAACAGCAAGAAAATGCTTGTCCGCCGAGCTGAAGGAAACTCCCTGCACAGCACACTGTGGCTGCGTGCAGTGTTCACGCTGAAGAGCGGCAAAGCTCCAAGCCATGGCTGGGCTTCACTTCTGTCCAGAGCACAGAAGGCGAAGAACCAAGCAGCTGGGCACCGGGCTCATGTACTCAGGGGAGCCAATTTCAAATGTCCAGCCAAGAGCTGCTTCACAAGCACATGCAGCTGAGAATGCTCTGGCTGCTTCAGAAAGGAAGGCGCAGCCCTTGCACTCCTGGACACAAGCTGGCCAGCAGCAGGTTCCTAAACCTTCCGTGCTGCAGAGTGCATGCAGCTGGAGCACAGCCAGAAGGAGGCGTCCAGAAAGAAGGCGTTCTTCAAGTACCCCCCTCCTCCAGGCAGCCTTGCCACTGAGCACAACACACTGCGCCTCGGGGAGCTTCTTCTTTCCTCAGATAGATGGACCGTCCCCTTCTTCACTCTCGCAGCTCCCTTGCCCACTTGCAGCAGCTGCTGCCAAGATAAAAGGCTCCAGAAGTCAAGGCCTCTGCTGGGCTGCACTTTCCCCTTGCCTCACGTCAAAGCACCAGAAACTCTCGGCTGCACTCTGTATTTCCAGTCTCCGCTGCATCTACCACTGTCATCTCTGCATCTCCAAGCATCAAGCTGGGCACAATTCTTTCCAGGCAAAGCTGGAAGAGAAATAGGTAGCAGCACAAGTGGCCGCAGGTTGAACTTTCTGTTTTCAAGTGCTAACGTGAATCCGCACACAAGCGAGAGGCAGCCACGCTTCCTCTTGCAGCCTGTGCCATGCGCATACCAGCTCCGTGCTCTGCGCCTTCATTGTGCCGGAGTGGAACCGGTGTCTACTTCTCACCCAGAGAGCACGGTGCCGGCAGAGAAATGCTCCAGGCTGCTGCCTCTGCCCAAACACGCCTGGCCTCTGCACTTTCTCTCTCAGCGCTAGGTAGCAGCACATTCGGTCTGCGTGGTAGCCTGAATCTTAACGGAAAGCTTCTCAGCTAAGTCTCGCACAGAGAACAGTTTGAGGTCAACGAGCTTACGCGGAGCTTACCCTCGACGCGTGGAAACCTGTATTTGCAGCACATCCTAGTGGTAGCCCTCTTTCCTTTCCAGCCTGCACAGCGCCGGCAGATCGCGGTGCTCTCTGCACCTGCCTTCTCCCTTGCAAGTACCAGCGCCAAGCTTACAGCCTTGCAGGGAGCGAAGAGGCGGATAGGCGTCTCGCCCAGAAGAACGTGCCAGGACCAAAAGATGGTCTTCCTTTCTGCTGCTCCTTGCCCGAATTGTGGTGCTGTGTTGAAAGTCTTGCCCAGCGAAAAGCTACTCCAGCAAGTGTTTCTCTCCAAACGCATTTCGCTGAGCGAGAGCTACACGGACAGTTTGCACTCGGTGAAACAGCAAGAAAATGCTTGTCCGCCGAGCTGAAGGAAACTCCCTGCACAGCACACTGTGGCTGCGTGCAGTGTTCACGCTGAAGAGCGGCAAAGCTCCAAGCCATGGCTGGGCTTCACTTCTGTCCAGAGCACAGAAGGCGAAGAACCAAGCAGCTGGGCACCGGGCTCATGTACTCAGGGGAGCCAATTTCAAATGTCCAGCCAAGAGCTGCTTCACAAGCACATGCAGCTGAGAATGCTCTGGCTGCTTCAGAAAGGAAGGCGCAGCCCTTGCACTCCTGGACACAAGCTGGCCAGCAGCAGGTTCCTAAACCTTCCGTGCTGCAGAGTGCATGCAGCTGGAGCACAGCCAGAAGGAGGCGTCCAGAAAGAAGGCGTTCTTCAAGTCCCCCTCTCCTCCAGGCAGCCTTGCCACTGAGCACAACACACTGCGCCTCGGGGAGCTTCTTCCTCAGCTAGATGGACCGTCCCCTTCTTCACTCTCGCAGCTCTCTTGCCCACTTGCAGCAGCTGCTGCCAAGATAAAAGGCTCCAGAAGTCAAGGCCTCTGCTGGGCTGCACTTTCCCCTTGCCTCACGTCAAAGCACCAGAAACTCTCGGCTGCACTCTGTATTTCCAGTCTCCGCTGCATCTACCACTGTCATCTCTGCATCTCCAAGCATCAAGCTGGGCACAATTCTTTCCAGGCAAAGCTGGAAGAGAAATAGGTAGCAGCACAAGTGGCCGCAGGTTGAACTTTCTGTTTTCAAGTGCTAACGTGAATCCGCACACAAGCGAGAGGCAGCCACGCTTCCTCTTGCAGCCTGTGCCATGCGCATACCAGCTCCGTGCTCTGCGCCTTCATTGTGCCGGAGTGGAACCGGTGTCTACTTCTCACCCAGAGAGCACGGTGCCGGCAGAGAAATGCTCCAGGCTGCTGCCTCTGCCCAAACACGCCTGGCCTCTGCACTTTCTCTCTCAGCGCTAGGTAGCAGCACATTCGGTCTGCGTGGTAGCCTGAATCTTAACGGAAAGCTTCTCAGCTAAGTCTCGCACAGAGAACAGTTTGAGGTCAATGAGCTTAGCCGGAGCTTACCCTCGACGCGTGGAAACCTGTATTTGCAGCACATCCTAGTGGTAGCCCTCTTTCCTTTCCAGCCTGCACAGCGCCGGCAGACGGCGGTGCTCTCTGCACCTGCCTTCTCACTTGCAAGTACCAGCGCCAAGCTTACAGCCTTGCAGGGAGCGAAGAGGCGGATAGGCGTCTCGCCCAGAAGAAGGTGCCAGGACCAAAAGATGGTCTTCCTTTCTGCTGCTCCTTGCCCGAATTGTGGTGCTGTGTTGAAAGTCTTGCCCAGCGAAAAGCTACTCCAGCAAGTGTTTCTCTCCAAACGCATTTCGCTGAGCGAGAGCTACACGGACAGTTTGCACTCGGTGAAACAGCAAGAAAATGCTTGTCCGTCGAGCTGAAGGAAAATCCCTGCACAGCACACTGTGGCTGCGTGCAGTGTTCACGCTGAAGAGCGGCAAAGCTCCAAGCCATGGCTGGGCTTCACTTCTGTCCAGAGCACAGAAGGCGAAGAACCAAGCAGCTGGGCACCGGGCTCATGTACTCAGGGGAGCCAATTTCAAATGTCCAGCCAAGAGCTGCTTCACAAGCACATGCAGCTGAGAATGCTCTGGCTGCTTCAGAAAGGAAGGCGCAGCCCTTGCACTCCTGGACACAAGCTGGCCAGCAGCAGGTTCCTAAACCTTCCGTGCTGCAGAGTGCATGCAGCTGGAGCACAGCCAGAAGGAGGCGTCCAGAAAGAAGGCGTTCTTCAAGTCCCCCCTCCTCCAGGCAGCCTTGAAACTGAGCACAACAAACTGCGCCTCGGGGAGCTTCTTCTTTCCTCAGCTAGATGGACCGTCCCCTTCTTCACTCTCGCAGCTCCCTTGCCCACTTGCAGCAGCTGCTGCCAAAGAAAAAGGCTCCAGGGGTAACAGCCTCTGCTGGGCTGAACCTTCCCCTTGCCTCACGTCAAGCACCAGAAACTGTCCTCTGCACTCTGTTTTTCCCTTCTCCACCGCATCTACCACTGTCATCTCTGCATCTCCAAGCATGAAGCTAGCAGAATTGGTTCCAGGGAATACTGGAAGAGAAATAGGTAGCAGCACAAGTAGCCGCAGGTTGAACTTTCTGCTTCCGACTGCTAAAGTGAATCCGCAAACAAGCGAGTGCCATGCACGCTTCCTCTTGCAGCCTGGGCGATTCGCACAGCAGCCTGCTGCTCTGCCTTCGTTCTTATGCTCTTCGTAGCAGGTCGCGCTTTCGTTTAGCTGGAGACGAACAGTCGTCTGCTTCTCGCCCAGAGAGCACGGTGCTGGCAGCGAAAGCCTCCAGGCTGCTGCCTCTGCCCAAACACGCCTGGCCTCTGCACTTTCTCTCTCAGCGCTAGGTAGCAGCACATTCGGTCTGCGTGGTAGCCTGAATCTTAACGGAAAGCTTCTCAGCTAAGTCTCGCACAGAGAACAGTTTGAGGTCAACGAGCTTACGCGGAGCTTACCCTCGACGCGTGGAAACCTGTATTTGCAGCACATCCTAGTGGTAGCCCTCTTTCCTTTCCAGCCTGCACAGCGCGCCGGCAGACGGCGGTGCTCTCTGCACCTGCCTTCTCACTTGCAAGTACCAGCGCCAAGCTTACAGCCTTGCAGGGAGCGAAGAGGCGGATAGGCGTCTCGCCCAGAAGAACGTGCCAGGACCAAAAGATGGTCTTCCTTTCTGCTGCTCCTTGCCCGAATTGTGGTGCTGTGTTGAAAGTCTTGCCCAGCGAAAAGCTACTCCAGCAAGTGTTCCTCTCCAAACGCATTTCGCTGAGCGAGAGCTACACGGACAGTTTGCACTCGGTGAAACAGCAAGAAAATGCTTGTCCGCCGAGCTGAAGGAAACTCCCTGCACAGCACACTGTGGCTGCGTGCAGTGTTCACGCTGAAGAGCGGCAAAGCTCCAAGCCATGGCTGGGCTTCACTTCTGTCCAGAGCACAGAAGGCGAAGAACCAAGCAGCTGGGCACCGGGCTCATGTACTCAGGGGAGCCAATTTCAAATGTCCAGCCAAGAGCTGCTTCACAAGCACATGCAGCTGAGAATGCTCTGGCTGCTTCAGAAAGGAAGGCGCAGCCCTTGCACTCCTGGACACAAGCTGGCCAGCAGCAGGTTCCTAAACCTTCCGTGCTGCAGAGTGCATGCAGCTGGAGCACAGCCAGAAGGAGGCGTCCAGAAAGAAGGCGTTCTTCAAGTACTCCCCTCCTCCAGGCAGCCTTGCCACTGAGCACAACACACTGCGCCTCGGGGAGCTTCTTCCTCAGCTAGATGGACCGTCCCCTTCTTCACTCTCGCAGCTCCCTTGCCCACTTGCAGCAGCTGCTGCCAAGATAAAAGGCTCCAGAAGTCAAGGCCTCTGCTGGGCTGCACTTTCCCCTTGCCTCACGTCAAAGCACCAGAAACTCTCGGCTGCACTCTGTATTTCCAGTCTCCGCTGCATCTACCACTGTCATCTCTGCATCTCCAAGCATCAAGCTGGGCACAATTCTTTCCAGGCAAAGCTGGAAGAGAAATAGGTAGCAGCACAAGTGGCCGCAGGTTGAACTTTCTGTTTTCAAGTGCTAACGTGAATCCGCACACAAGCGAGAGGCAGCCACGCTTCCTCTTGCAGCCTGTGCCATGCGCATACCAGCTCCGTGCTCTGCGCCTTCATTGTGCCGGAGTGGAACCGGTGTCTACTTCTCACCCAGAGAGCACGGTGCCGGCAGAGAAATGCTCCAGGCTGCTGCCTCTGCCCAAACACGCCTGGCCTCTGCACTTTCTCTCTCAGCGCTAGGTAGCAGCACATTCGGTCTGCGTGGTAGCCTGAATCTTAACGGAAAGCTTCTCAGCTAAGTCTCGCACAGAGAACAGTTTGAGGTCAACGAGCTTACGCGGAGCTTACCCTCGACGCGTGGAAACCTGTATTTGCAGCACATCCTAGTGGTAGCCCTCTTTCCTTTCCAGCCTGCACAGCGCCGGCAGATCGCGGTGCTCTCTGCACCTGCCTTCTCACTTGCAAGTACCAGCGCCAAGCTTACAGCCTTGCAGGGAGCGAAGAGGCGGATAGGCGTCTCGCCCAGAAGAACGTGCCAGGACCAAAAGATGGTCTTCCTTTCTGCTGCTCCTTGCCCGAATTGTGGTGCTGTGTTGAAAGTCTTGCCCAGCGAAAAGCTACTCCAGCAAGTGGTTCTCTCCAAACGCATTTCGCTGAGCGAGAGCTACACGGACAGTTTGCACTCGGTGAAACAGCAAGAAAATGCTTGTCCGCCGAGCTGAAGGAAACTCCCTGCACAGCACACTGTGGCTGCGTGCAGTGTTCACGCTGAAGAGCGGCAAAGCTCCAAGCCATGGCTGGGCTTCACTTCTGTCCAGAGCACAGAAGGCGAAGAACCAAGCAGCTGGGCACCGGGCTCATGTACTCAGGGGAGCCAATTTCAAATGTCCAGCCAAGAGCTGCTTCACAAGCACATGCAGCTGAGAATGCTCTGGCTGCTTCAGAAAGGAAGGCGCAGCCCTTGCACTCCTGGACACAAGCTGGCCAGCAGCAGGTTCCTAAACCTTCCGTGCTGCAGAGTGCATGCAGCTGGAGCACAGCCAGAAGGAGGCGTCCAGAAAGAAGGCGTTCTTCAAGTCCCCCTCTCCTCCAGGCAGCCTTGCCACTGAGCACAACACACTGCGCCTCGGGGAGCTTCTTCCTCAGCTAGATGGACCGTCCCCTTCTTCACTCTCGCAGCTCCCTTGCCCACTTGCAGCAGCTGCTGCCAAGATAAAAGGCTCCAGAAGTCAAGGCCTCTGCTGGGCTGCACTTTCCCCTTGCCTCACGTCAAAGCACCAGAAACTCTCGGCTGCACTCTGTATTTCCAGTCTCCGCTGCATCTACCACTGTCATCTCTGCATCTCCAAGCATCAAGCTGGGCACAATTCTTTCCAGGCAAAGCTGGAAGAGAAATAGGTAGCAGCACAAGTGGCCGCAGGTTGAACTTTCTGTTTTCAAGTGCTAACGTGAATCCGCACACAAGCGAGAGGCAACCACGCTTCCTCTTGCAGCCTGTGCCATGCGCATACCAGCTCCGTGCTCTGCGCCTTCATTGTGCCGGAGTGGAACCGGTGTCTACTTCTCACCCAGAGAGCACGGTGCCGGCAGAGAAATGCTCCAGGCTGCTGCCTCTGCCCAAACACGCCTGGCCTCTGCACTTTCTCTCTCAGCGCTAGGTAGCAGCACATTCGGTCTGCGTGGTAGCCTGAATCTTAACGGAAAGCTTCTCAGCTAAGTCTCGCACAGAGAACAGTTTGAGGTCAATGAGCTTAGCCGGAGCTTACCCTCGACGCGTGGAAACCTGTATTTGCAGCACATCCTAGTGGTAGCCCTCTTTCCTTTCCAGCCTGCACAGCGCCGGCAGACGGCGGTGCTCTCTGCACCTGCCTTCTCACTTGCAAGTACCAGCGCCAAGCTTACAGCCTTGCAGGGAGCGAAGAGGCGGATAGGCGTCTCGCCCAGAAGAAGGTGCCAGGACCAAAAGATGGTCTTCCTTTCTGCTGCTCCTTGCCCGAATTGTGGTGCTGTGTTGAAAGTCTTGCCCAGCGAAAAGCTACTCCAGCAAGTGTTTCTCTCCAAACGCATTTCGCTGAGCGAGAGCTACACGGACAGTTTGCACTCGGTGAAACAGCAAGAAAATGCTTGTCCGTCGAGCTGAAGGAAAATCCCTGCACAGCACACTGTGGCTGCGTGCAGTGTTCACGCTGAAGAGCGGCAAAGCTCCAAGCCATGGCTGGGCTTCACTTCTGTCCAGAGCACAGAAGGCGAAGAACCAAGCAGCTGGGCACCGGGCTCATGTACTCAGGGGAGCCAATTTCAAATGTCCAGCCAAGAGCTGCTTCACAAGCACATGCAGCTGAGAATGCTCTGGCTGCTTCAGAAAGGAAGGCGCAGCCCTTGCACTCCTGGACACAAGCTGGCCAGCAGCAGGTTCCTAAACCTTCCGTGCTGCAGAGTGCATGCAGCTGGAGCACAGCCAGAAGGAGGCGTCCAGAAAGAAGGCGTTCTTCAAGTCCCCCCTCCTCCAGGCAGCCTTGAAACTGAGCACAACAAACTGCGCCTCGGGGAGCTTCTTCTTTCCTCAGCTAGATGGACCGTCCCCTTCTTCACTCTCGCAGCTCCCTTGCCCACTTGCAGCAGCTGCTGCCAAAGAAAAAGGCTCCAGGGGTAACAGCCTCTGCTGGGCTGAACCTTCCCCTTGCCTCACGTCAAGCACCAGAAACTGTCCTCTGCACTCTGTTTTTCCCTTCTCCACCGCATCTACCACTGTCATCTCTGCATCTCCAAGCATGAAGCTAGCAGAATTGGTTCCAGGGAATACTGGAAGAGAAATAGGTAGCAGCACAAGTAGCCGCAGGTTGAACTTTCTGCTTCCGACTGCTAAAGTGAATCCGCAAACAAGCGAGTGCCATGCACGCTTCCTCTTGCAGCCTGGGCGATTCGCACAGCAGCCTGCTGCTCTGCCTTCGTTCTTATGCTCTTCGTAGCAGGTCGCGCTTTCGTTTAGCTGGAGACGAACAGTCGTCTGCTTCTCGCCCAGAGAGCACGGTGCTGGCAGCGAAAGCCTCCAGGCTGCTGCCTCTGCCCAAACACGCCTGGCCTCTGCACTTTCTCTCTCAGCGCTAGGTAGCAGCACATTCGGTCTGCGTGGTAGCCTGAATCTTAACGGAAAGCTTCTCAGCTAAGTCTCGCACAGAGAACAGTTTGAGGTCAACGAGCTTACGCGGAGCTTACCCTCGACGCGTGGAAACCTGTATTTGCAGCACATCCTAGTGGTAGCCCTCTTTCCTTTCCAGCCTGCACAGCGCGCCGGCAGACGGCGGTGCTCTCTGCACCTGCCTTCTCACTTGCAAGTACCAGCGCCAAGCTTACAGCCTTGCAGGGAGCGAAGAGGCGGATAGGCGTCTCGCCCAGAAGAACGTGCCAGGACCAAAAGATGGTCTTCCTTTCTGCTGCTCCTTGCCCGAATTGTGGTGCTGTGTTGAAAGTCTTGCCCAGCGAAAAGCTACTCCAGCAAGTGTTTCTCTCCAAACGCATTTCGCTGAGCGAGAGCTACACGGACAGTTTGCACTCGGTGAAACAGCAAGAAAATGCTTGTCCGCCGAGCTGAAGGAAACTCCCTGCACAGCACACTGTGGCTGCGTGCAGTGTTCACGCTGAAGAGCGGCAAAGCTCCAAGCCATGGCTGGGCTTCACTTCTGTCCAGAGCACAGAAGGCGAAGAACCAAGCAGCTGGGCACCGGGCTCATGTACTCAGGGGAGCCAATTTCAAATGTCCAGCCAAGAGCTGCTTCACAAGCACATGCAGCTGAGAATGCTCTGGCTGCTTCAGAAAGGAAGGCGCAGCCCTTGCACTCCTGGACACAAGCTGGCCAGCAGCAGGTTCCTAAACCTTCCGTGCTGCAGAGTGCATGCAGCTGGAGCACAGCCAGAAGGAGGCGTCCAGAAAGAAGGCGTTCTTCAAGTACTCCCCTCCTCCAGGCAGCCTTGCCACTGAGCACAACACACTGCGCCTCGGGGAGCTTCTTCCTCAGCTAGATGGACCGTCCCCTTCTTCACTCTCGCAGCTCCCTTGCCCACTTGCAGCAGCTGCTGCCAAGATAAAAGGCTCCAGAAGTCAAGGCCTCTGCTGGGCTGCACTTTCCCCTTGCCTCACGTCAAAGCACCAGAAACTCTCGGCTGCACTCTGTATTTCCAGTCTCCGCTGCATCTACCACTGTCATCTCTGCATCTCCAAGCATCAAGCTGGGCACAATTCTTTCCAGGCAAAGCTGGAAGAGAAATAGGTAGCAGCACAAGTGGCCGCAGGTTGAACTTTCTGTTTTCAAGTGCTAACGTGAATCCGCACACAAGCGAGAGGCAGCCACGCTTCCTCTTGCAGCCTGTGCCATGCGCATACCAGCTCCGTGCTCTGCGCCTTCATTGTGCCGGAGTGGAACCGGTGTCTACTTCTCACCCAGAGAGCACGGTGCCGGCAGAGAAATGCTCCAGGCTGCTGCCTCTGCCCAAACACGCCTGGCCTCTGCACTTTCTCTCTCAGCGCTAGGTAGCAGCACATTCGGTCTGCGTGGTAGCCTGAATCTTAACGGAAAGCTTCTCAGCTAAGTCTCGCACAGAGAACAGTTTGAGGTCAATGAGCTTAGCCGGAGCTTACCCTCGACGCGTGGAAACCTGTATTTGCAGCACATCCTAGTGGTAGCCCTCTTTCCTTTCCAGCCTGCACAGCGCCGGCAGACGGCGGTGCTCTCTGCACCTGCCTTCTCACTTGCAAGTACCAGCGCCAAGCTTACAGCCTTGCAGGGAGCGAAGAGGCGGATAGGCGTCTCGCCCAGAAGAAGGTGCCAGGACCAAAAGATGGTCTTCCTTTCTCCTGCTCCTTGCCCGAATTGTGGTGCTGTGTTGAAAGTCTTGCCCAGCGAAAAGCTACTCCAGCAAGTGTTTCTCTCCAAACGCATTTCGCTGAGCGAGAGCTACACGGACAGTTTGCACTCGGTGAAACAGCAAGAAAATGCTTGTCCGTCGAGCTGAAGGAAAATCCCTGCACAGCACACTGTGGCTGCGTGCAGTGTTCACGCTGAAGAGCGGCAAAGCTCCAAGCCATGGCTGGGCTTCACTTCTGTCCAGAGCACAGAAGGCGAAGAACCGAGCAGCTGGGCACCGGGCTCATGTACTCAGGGGAGCCAATTTCAAATGTCCAGCCAAGAGCTGCTTCACAAGCACATGCAGCTGAGAATGCTCTGGCTGCTTCAGAAAGGAAGGCGCAGCCCTTACACTCCTGGACACAAGCTGGCCAGCAGCAGGTTCCTAAACCTTCCGTGCTGCAGAGTGCATGCAGCTGGAGCACAGCCAGGAGGAGGCGTCCAGAAAGAAGGCGTTCTTCAAGTCCCCCGCCTCCTCCAGGCAGCCTTGAAACTGAGCACAACAAACTGCGCCTCGGGGAGCTTCTTCTTTCCTCAGATAGATGGACCGTCCCCTTCTTCACTCTCGCAGCTCCCTTGCCCACTTGCAGCAGCTGCTGCCAAAGAAAAAGGCTCCAGGGGTAACAGCCTTTGCTGGGCTGAACCTTCCCCTTGCCTCACGTCAAGCACCAGAAACTGTCCTCTGCACTCTGTTTTTCCCTTCTCCACCGCATCTACCACTGTCATCTCTGCGTCTCCAAGCATGAAGCTAGCAGAATTGGTTCCAGGGAATACTGGAAGAGAAATAGGTAGCAGCACAAGTAGCCGCAGGTTGAACTTTCTGCTTCCGACTGCTAAAGTGAATCCGCAAACAAGCGAGTGCCACGCACGCTTCCTCTTGCAGCCTGGGCGATTCGCACAGCAGCCTGCTGCTCTGCCTTCGTTCTTATGCTCTTCGTAGCAGGTCGCGCTTTCGTTTAGCTGGAGACGAACAGTCGTCTGCTTCTCGCCCAGAGAGCACGGTGCTGGCAGCGAAAGCCTCCAGGCTGCTGCCTCTGCCCAAACACGCCTGGCCTCTGCACTTTCTCTCTCAGCGCTAGGTAGCAGCACATTCGGTCTGCCTTGTAGCCTGAATCTTAACGGAAAGCTTCTCAGCTAAGTCTCGCACAGAGAACAGGTTGAGGTCAACGAGCTTAGCCGGAGCTTACCCTCGACGCATGCAAACCTGTATTTGCAGCACATCCTAGTGGTAGCCCTCTTTCCTTTCCAGCCTGCACAGCGCGCCGGCAGACGGCGGTGCTCTCTGCACCTGCCTTCTCACTTGCAAGTACCAGCGCCAAGCTTACAGCCTTGCAGGGAGCGAAGAGGCGGATAGGCGTCTCGCCCAGAAGAAGGTGCCAGGACCAAAAGATGGTCTTCCTTTCTCCTGCTCCTTGCCCGAATTGTGGTGCTGTGTTGAAAGTCTTGCCCAGCGAAAAGCTACTCCAGCAAGTGTTTCTCTCCAAACGCATTTCGCTGAGCGAGAGCTACACGGACAGTTTGCACTCGGTGAAACAGCAAGAAAATGCTTGTCCGCCGAGCTGAAGGAAACTCCCTGCACAGCACACTGTGGCTGCGTGCAGTGTTCACGCTGAAGAGCGGCAAAGCTCCAAGCCATGGCTGGGCTTCAGTTCTGTCCAGAGCACAGAAGGCGAAGAACCAAGCAGCTGGGCACCGGGCTCATGTACTCAGGGGAGCCAATTTCAAATGTCCAGCCAAGAGCTGCTTCACAAGCACATGCAGCTGAGAATGCTCTGGCTGCTTCAGAAAGGAAGGCGCAGCCCTTGCACTCCTGGACACAAGCTGGCCAGCAGCAGGTTCCTAAACCTTCCGTGCTGCAGAGTGCATGCAGCTGGAGCACAGCCAGAAGGAGGCGTCCAGAAAGAAGGCGTTCTTCAAGTCCCCCCCTCCTCCAGGCAGCCTTGCCACTGAGCACAACACACTGCGCCTCGGGGAGCTTCTTCCTCAGATAGATGGACCGTCCCCTTCTTCACTCTCGCAGCTCCCTTGCCCACTTGCAGCAGCTGCTGCCAAGATAAAAGGCTCCAGAAGTCAAGGCCTCTGCTGGGCTGCACTTTCCCCTTGCCTCACGTCAAAGCACCAGAAACTCTCGGCTGCACTCTGTATTTCCAGTCTCCGCTGCATCTACCACTGTCATCTCTGCATCTCCAAGCATCAAGCTGGGCACAATTCTTTCCAGGCAAAGCTGGAAGAGAAATAGGTAGCAGCACAAGTGGCCGCAGGTTGAACTTTCTGTTTTCAAGTGCTAACGTGAATCCGCACACAAGCGAGAGGCAGCCACGCTTCCTCTTGCAGCCTGTGCCATGCGCATACCAGCTCCGTGCTCTGCGCCTTCATTGTGCCGGAGTGGAACCGGTGTCTACTTCTCACCCAGAGAGCACGGTGCCGGCAGAGAAATGCTCCAGGCTGCTGCCTCTGCCCAAACACGCCTGGCCTCTGCACTTTCTCTCTCAGCGCTAGGTAGCAGCACATTCGGTCTGCGTGGTAGCCTGAATCTTAACGGAAAGCTTCTCAGCTACGTCTCGCACAGAGAACAGTTGTAGGTGAACGAGCTTACGCGGAGCTTACCCTCGACGCGTGGAAACCTGTATTTGCAGCACATCCTAGTGGTAGCCCTCTTTCCTTTCCAGCCTGCAACAGCGCCGGCAGATCGCGGTGCTCTCTGCACCTGCCTTCTCATTTGCAAGTACCAGCGCCAAGCTTACAGCCTTGCAGGGAGCGAAGAGGCGGATAGGCGTCTCGCCCAGAAGAAGGTGCCAGGACCAAAAGATGGTCTTCCTTTCTGCTGCTCCTTGCCCGAATTGTGGTGCTGTGTTGAAAGTCTTGCCCAGCGAAAAGCTACTCCAGCAAGTGTTTCTCTCCAAACGCATTTCGCTGAGCGAGAGCTACACGGACAGTTTGCACTCGGTGAAACAGCAAGAAAATGCTTGTCCGTCGAGCTGAAGGAAAATCCCTGCACAGCACACTGTGGCTGCGTGCAGTGTTCACGCTGAAGAGCGGCAAAGCTCCAAGCCATGGCTGGGCTTCAGTTCTGTCCAGAGCACAGAAGGCGAAGAACCAAGCAGCTGGGCACCGGGCTCATGTACTCAGGGGAGCCAATTTCAAATGTCCAGCCAAGAGCTGCTTCACAAGCACATGCAGCTGAGAATGCTCTGGCTGCTTCAGAAAGGAAGGCGCAGCCCTTGCACTCCTGGACACAAGCTGGCCAGCAGCAGGTTCCTAAACCTTCCGTGCTGCAGAGTGCATGCAGCTGGAGCACAGCCAGGAGGAGGCGTCCAGAAAGAAGGCGTTCTTCAAGTCCCCCCCTCCTCCAGGCAGCCTTGAAACTGAGCACAACAAACTGCGCCTCGGGGAGCTTCTTCTTTCCTCAGCTAGATGGACCGTCCCCTTCTTCACTCTCGCAGCTCCCTTGCCCACTTGCAGCAGCTGCTGCCAAAGAAAAAGGCTCCAGGGGTAACAGCCTCTGCTGGGCTGAACCTTCCCCTTGCCTCACGTCAAGCACCAGAAACTGTCTTCTGCACTCTGTTTTTCCCTTCTCCACCGCATCTACCACTGTCATCTCTGCATCTCCAAGCATGAAGCTAGCAGAATTGGTTCCAGGGAATACTGGAAGAGAAATAGGTAGCAGCACAAGTAGCCGCAGGTTGAACTTTCTGCTTCCGACTGCTAAAGTGAATCCGCAAACAAGCGAGTGCCACGCACGCTTCCTCTTGCAGCCTGGGCGATTCGCACAGCAGCCTGCTGCTCTGCCTTCGTTCTTATGCTCTTCGTAGCAGGTCGCGCTTTCGTTTAGCTGGAGACGAACAGTCGTCTGCCTCTCGCCCAGAGAGCACGGTGCTGGCAGCGAAAGCCTCCAGGCTGCTGCCTCTGCCCAAACACGCCTGGCCTCTGCACTTTCTCTCTCAGCGCTAGGTAGCAGCACATTCGGTCTGCCTTGTAGCCTGAATCTTAACGGAAAGCTTCTCAGCTAAGTCTCGCACAGAGAACAGTTTGAGGTCAATGAGCTTAGCCGGAGCTTACCCTCGACGCGTGGAAACCTGTATTTGCAGCACATCCTAGTGGTAGCCCTCTTTCCTTTCCAGCCTGCACAGCGCCGGCAGACGGCGGTGCTCTCTGCACCTGCCTTCTCACTTGCAAGTACCAGCGCCAAGCTTACAGCCTTGCAGGGAGCGAAGAGGCGGATAGGCGTCTCGCCCAGAAGAAGGTGCCAGGACCAAAAGATGGTCTTCCTTTCTCCTGCTCCTTGCCCGAATTGTGGTGCTGTGTTGAAAGTCTTGCCCAGCGAAAAGCTACTCCAGCAAGTGTTTCTCTCCAAACGCATTTCGCTGAGCGAGAGCTACACGGACAGTTTGCACTCGGTGAAACAGCAAGAAAATGCTTGTCCGCCGAGCTGAAGGAAACTCCCTGCACAGCACACTGTGGCTGCGTGCAGTGTTCACGCTGAAGAGCGGCAAAGCTCCAAGCCATGGCTGGGCTTCACTTCTGTCCAGAGCACAGAAGGCGAAGAACCAAGCAGCTGGGCACCGGGCTCATGTACTCAGGGGAGCCAATTTCAAATGTCCAGCCAAGAGCTGCTTCACAAGCACATGCAGCTGAGAATGCTCTGGCTGCTTCAGAAAGGAAGGCGCAGCCCTTGCACTCCTGGACACAAGCTGGCCAGCAGCAGGTTCCTAAACCTTCCGTGCTGCAGAGTGCATGCAGCTGGAGCACAGCCAGGAGGAGGCGTCCAGAAAGAAGGCGTTCTTCAAGTCCCCCCCTCCTCCAGGCAGCCTTGAAACTGAGCACAACAAACTGCGCCTCGGGGAGCTTCTTCTTTCCTCAGCTAGATGGACCGTCCCCTTCTTCACTCTCGCAGCTCCCTTGCCCACTTGCAGCAGCTGCTGCCAAAGAAAAAGGCTCCAGGGGTAACAGCCTCTGCTGGGCTGAACCTTCCCCTTGCCTCACGTCAAGCACCAGAAACTGTCCTCTGCACTCTGTTTTTCCCTTCTCCACCGCATCTACCACTGTCATCTCTGCATCTCCAAGCATGAAGCTAGCAGAATTGGTTCCAGGGAATACTGGAAGAGAAATAGGTAGCAGCACAAGTAGCCGCAGGTTGAACTTTCTGCTTCCGACTGCTAAAGTGAATCCGCAAACAAGCGAGTGCCACGCACGCTTCCTCTTGCAGCCTGGGCGATTCGCACAGCAGCCTGCTGCTCTGCCTTCGTTCTTATGCTCTTCGTAGCAGGTCGCGCTTTCGTTTAGCTGGAGACGAACAGTCGTCTGCTTCTCGCCCAGAGAGCACGGTGCTGGCAGCGAAAGCCTCCAGGCTGCTGCCTCTGCCCAAACACGCCTGGCCTCTGCACTTTCTCTCTCAGCGCTAGGTAGCAGCACATTCGGTCTGCGTGGTAGCCTGAATCTTAACGGAAAGCTTCTCAGCTAAGTCTCGCACAGAGAACAGTTTGAGGTCAACGAGCTTAGCCGGAGCTTACCCTCGACGCGTGGAAACCTGTATTTGCAGCACATCCTAGTGGTAGCCCTCTTTCCTTTCCAGCCTGCACAGCGCGCCGGCAGACGGCGGTGCTCTCTGCACCTGCCTTCTCACTTGCAAGTACCAGCGCCAAGCTTACAGCCTTGCAGGGAGCGAAGAGGCGGATAGGCGTCTCGCCCAGAAGAAGGTGCCAGGACCAAAAGATGGTCTTCCTTTCTGCTGCTCCTTGCCCGAATTGTGGTGCTGTGTTGAAAGTCTTGCCCAGCGAAAAGCTACTCCAGCAAGTGTTTCTCTCCAAACGCATTTCGCTGAGCGAGAGCTACACGGACAGTTTGCACTCGGTGAAACAGCAAGAAAATGCTTGTCCGCCGAGCTGAAGGAAACTCCCTGCACAGCACACTGTGGCTGCGTGCAGTGTTCACGCTGAAGAGCGGCAAAGCTCCAAGCCATGGCTGGGCTTCACTTCTGTCCAGAGCACAGAAGGCGAAGAACCAAGCAGCTGGGCACCGGGCTCATGTACTCAGGGGAGCCAATTTCAAATGTCCAGCCAAGAGCTGCTTCACAAGCACATGCAGCTGAGAATGCTCTGGCTGCTTCAGAAAGGAAGGCGCAGCCCTTGCACTCCTGGACACAAGCTGGCCAGCAGCAGGTTCCTAAACCTTCCGTGCTGCAGAGTGCATGCAGCTGGAGCACAGCCAGAAGGAGGCGTCCAGAAAGAAGGCGTTCTTCAAGTCCCCCCCTCCTCCAGGCAGCCTTGCCACTGAGCACAACACACTGCGCCTCGGGGAGCTTCTTCTTTCCTCAGATAGATGGACCGTCCCCTTCTTCACTCTCGCAGCTCCCTTGCCCACTTGCAGCAGCTGCTGCCAAAGAAAAAGGCTCCAGGGGTAACAGCCTCTGCTGGGCTGAACCTTCCCCTTGCCTCACGTCAAGCACCAGAAACTGTCCTCTGCACTCTGTTTTTCCCTTCTCCACCGCATCTACCACTGTCATCTCTGCATCTCCAAGCATGAAGCTAGCAGAATTGGTTCCAGGGAATACTGGAAGAGAAATAGGTAGCAGCACAAGTAGCCGCAGGTTGAACTTTCTGCTTCCGACTGCTAAAGTGAATCCGCAAACAAGCGAGTGCCACGCACGCTTCCTCTTGCAGCCTGGGCGATTCGCACAGCAGCCTGCTGCTCTGCCTTCGTTCTTATGCTCTTCGTAGCAGGTCGCGCTTTCGTTTAGCTGGAGACGAACAGTCGTCTGCTTCTCGCCCAGAGAGCACGGTGCTGGCAGCGAAAGCCTCCAGGCTGCTGCCTCTGCCCAAACACGCCTGGCCTCTGCACTTTCTCTCTCAGCGCTAGGTAGCAGCACATTCGGTCTGCGTGGTAGCCTGAATCTTAACGGAAAGCTTCTCAGCTAAGTCTCGCACAGAGAACAGTTTGAGGTCAACGAGCTTAGCCGGAGCTTACCCTCGACGCGTGGAAACCTGTATTTGCAGCACATCCTAGTGGTAGCCCTCTTTCCTTTCCAGCCTGCACAGCGCGCCGGCAGACGGCGGTGCTCTCTGCACCTGCCTTCTCACTTGCAAGTACCAGCGCCAAGCTTACAGCCTTGCAGGGAGCGAAGAGGCGGATAGGCGTCTCGCCCAGAAGAAGGTGCCAGGACCAAAAGATGGTCTTCCTTTCTGCTGCTCCTTGCCCGAATTGTGGTGCTGTGTTGAAAGTCTTGCCCAGCGAAAAGCTACTCCAGCAAGTGTTTCTCTCCAAACGCATTTCGCTGAGCGAGAGCTACACGGACAGTTTGCACTCGGTGAAACAGCAAGAAAATGCTTGTCCGCCGAGCTGAAGGAAACTCCCTGCACAGCACACTGTGGCTGCGTGCAGTGTTCACGCTGAAGAGCGGCAAAGCTCCAAGCCATGGCTGGGCTTCAGTTCTGTCCAGAGCACAGAAGGCGAAGAACCAAGCAGCTGGGCACCGGGCTCATGTACTCAGGGGAGCCAATTTCAAATGTCCAGCCAAGAGCTGCTTCACAAGCACATGCAGCTGAGAATGCTCTGGCTGCTTCAGAAAGGAAGGCGCAGCCCTTGCACTCCTGGACACAAGCTGGCCAGCAGCAGGTTCCTAAACCTTCCGTGCTGCAGAGTGCATGCAGCTGGAGCACAGCCAGGAGGAGGCGTCCAGAAAGAAGGCGTTCTTCAAGTCCCCCCCTCCTCCAGGCAGCCTTGAAACTGAGCACAACAAACTGCGCCTCGGGGAGCTTCTTCTTTCCTCAGCTAGATGGACCGTCCCCTTCTTCACTCTCGCAGCTCCCTTGCCCACTTGCAGCAGCTGCTGCCAAAGAAAAAGGCTCCAGGGGTAACAGCCTCTGCTGGGCTGAACCTTCCCCTTGCCTCACGTCAAGCACCAGAAACTGTCCTCTGCACTCTGTTTTTCCCTTCTCCACCGCATCTACCACTGTCATCTCTGCATCTCCAAGCATGAAGCTAGCAGAATTGGTTCCAGGGAATACTGGAAGAGAAATAGGTAGCAGCACAAGTAGCCGCAGGTTGAACTTTCTGCTTCCGACTGCTAAAGTGAATCCGCAAACAAGCGAGTGCCACGCACGCTTCCTCTTGCAGCCTGGGCGATTCGCACAGCAGCCTGCTGCTCTGCCTTCGTTCTTATGCTCTTCGTAGCAGGTCGCGCTTTCGTTTAGCTGGAGACGAACAGTCGTCTGCTTCTCGCCCAGAGAGCACGGTGCTGGCAGCGAAAGCCTCCAGGCTGCTGCCTCTGCCCAAACACGCCTGGCCTCTGCACTTTCTCTCTCAGCGCTAGGTAGCAGCACATTCGGTCTGCGTGGTAGCCTGAATCTTAACGGAAAGCTTCTCAGCTAAGTCTCGCACAGAGAACAGGTTGAGGTCAACGAGCTTAGCCGGAGCTTACCCTCGACGCGTGGAAACCTGTATTTGCAGCACATCCTAGTGGTAGCCCTCTTTCCTTTCCAGCCTGCACAGCGCGCCGGCAGACGGCGGTGCTCTCTGCACCTGCCTTCTCACTTGCAAGTACCAGCGCCAAGCTTACAGCCTTGCAGGGAGCGAAGAGGCGGATAGGCGTCTCGCCCAGAAGAAGGTGCCAGGACCAAAAGATGGTCTTCCTTTCTCCTGCTCCTTGCCCGAATTGTGGTGCTGTGTTGAAAGTCTTGCCCAGCGAAAAGCTACTCCAGCAAGTGTTTCTCTCCAAACGCATTTCGCTGAGCGAGAGCTACACGGACAGTTTGCACTCGGTGAAACAGCAAGAAAATGCTTGTCCGCCGAGCTGAAGGAAACTCCCTGCACAGCACACTGTGGCTGCGTGCAGTGTTCACGCTGAAGAGCGGCAAAGCTCCAAGCCATGGCTGGGCTTCACTTCTGTCCAGAGCACAGAAGGCGAAGAACCAAGCAGCTGGGCACCGGGCTCATGTACTCAGGGGAGCCAATTTCAAATGTCCAGCCAAGAGCTGCTTCACAAGCACATGCAGCTGAGAATGCTCTGGCTGCTTCAGAAAGGAAGGCGCAGCCCTTGCACTCCTGGACACAAGCTGGCCAGCAGCAGGTTCCTAAACCTTCCGTGCTGCAGAGTGCATGCAGCTGGAGCACAGCCAGGAGGAGGCGTCCAGAAAGAAGGCGTTCTTCAAGTCCCCCCCTCCTCCAGGCAGCCTTGAAACTGAGCACAACAAACTGCGCCTCGGGGAGCTTCTTCTTTCCTCAGCTAGATGGACCGTCCCCTTCTTCACTCTCGCAGCTCCCTTGCCCACTTGCAGCAGCTGCTGCCAAAGAAAAAGGCTCCAGGGGTAACAGCCTCTGCTGGGCTGAACCTTCCCCTTGCCTCACGTCAAGCACCAGAAACTGTCCTCTGCACTCTGTTTTTCCCTTCTCCACCGCATCTACCACTGTCATCTCTGCATCTCCAAGCATGAAGCTAGCAGAATTGGTTCCAGGGAATACTGGAAGAGAAATAGGTAGCAGCACAAGTAGCCGCAGGTTGAACTTTCTGCTTCCGACTGCTAAAGTGAATCCGCAAACAAGCGAGTGCCACGCACGCTTCCTCTTGCAGCCTGGGCGATTCGCACAGCAGCCTGCTGCTCTGCCTTCGTTCTTATGCTCTTCGTAGCAGGTCGCGCTTTCGTTTAGCTGGAGACGAACAGTCGTCTGCTTCTCGCCCAGAGAGCACGGTGCTGGCAGCGAAAGCCTCCAGGCTGCTGCCTCTGCCCAAACACGCCTGGCCTCTGCACTTTCTCTCTCAGCGCTAGGTAGCAGCACATTCGGTCTGCGTGGTAGCCTGAATCTTAACGGAAAGCTTCTCAGCTACGTCTCGCACAGAGAACAGTTGTAGGTGAACGAGCTTACGCGGAGCTTACCCTCGACGCGTGGAAACCTGTATTTGCAGCACATCCTAGTGGTAGCCCTCTTTCCTTTCCAGCCTGCAACAGCGCCGGCAGATCGCGGTGCTCTCTGCACCTGCCTTCTCATTTGCAAGTACCAGCGCCAAGCTTACAGCCTTGCAGGGAGCGAAGAGGCGGATAGGCGTCTCGCCCAGAAGAAGGTGCCAGGACCAAAAGATGGTCTTCCTTTCTGCTGCTCCTTGCCCGAATTGTGGTGCTGTGTTGAAAGTCTTGCCCAGCGAAAAGCTACTCCAGCAAGTGTTTCTCTCCAAACGCATTTCGCTGAGCGAGAGCTACACGGACAGTTTGCACTCGGTGAAACAGCAAGAAAATGCTTGTCCGTCGAGCTGAAGGAAAATCCCTGCACAGCACACTGTGGCTGCGTGCAGTGTTCACGCTGAAGAGCGGCAAAGCTCCAAGCCATGGCTGGGCTTCACTTCTGTCCAGAGCACAGAAGGCGAAGAACCAAGCAGCTGGGCACCGGGCTCATGTACTCAGGGGAGCCAATTTCAAATGTCCAGCCAAGAGCTGCTTCACAAGCACATGCAGCTGAGAATGCTCTGGCTGCTTCAGAAAGGAAGGCGCAGCCCTTGCACTCCTGGACACAAGCTGGCCAGCAGCAGGTTCCTAAACCTTCCGTGCTGCAGAGTGCATGCAGCTGGAGCACAGCCAGGAGGAGGCGTCCAGAAAGAAGGCGTTCTTCAAGTCCCCCCCTCCTCCAGGCAGCCTTGAAACTGAGCACAACAAACTGCGCCTCGGGGAGCTTCTTCTTTCCTCAGCTAGATGGACCGTCCCCTTCTTCACTCTCGCAGCTCCCTTGCCCACTTGCAGCAGCTGCTGCCAAAGAAAAAGGCTCCAGGGGTAACAGCCTCTGCTGGGCTGAACCTTCCCCTTGCCTCACGTCAAGCACCAGAAACTGTCCTCTGCACTCTGTTTTTCCCTTCTCCACCGCATCTACCACTGTCATCTCTGCATCTCCAAGCATGAAGCTAGCAGAATTGGTTCCAGGGAATACTGGAAGAGAAATAGGTAGCAGCACAAGTAGCCGCAGGTTGAACTTTCTGCTTCCGACTGCTAAAGTGAATCCGCAAACAAGCGAGTGCCACGCACGCTTCCTCTTGCAGCCTGGGCGATTCGCACAGCAGCCTGCTGCTCTGCCTTCGTTCTTATGCTCTTCGTAGCAGGTCGCGCTTTCGTTTAGCTGGAGACGAACAGTCGTCTGCTTCTCGCCCAGAGAGCACGGTGCTGGCAGCGAAAGCCTCCAGGCTGCTGCCTCTGCCCAAACACGCCTGGCCTCTGCACTTTCTCTCTCAGCGCTAGGTAGCAGCACATTCGGTCTGCGTGGTAGCCTGAATCTTAACGGAAAGCTTCTCAGCTAAGTCTCGCACAGAGAACAGTTTGAGGTCAACGAGCTTACGCGGAGCTTACCCTCGACGCGTGGAAACCTGTATTTGCAGCACATCCTAGTGGTAGCCCTCTTTCCTTTCCAGCCTGCACAGCGCGCCGGCAGACGGCGGTGCTCTCTGCACCTGCCTTCTCACTTGCAAGTACCAGCGCCAAGCTTACAGCCTTGCAGGGAGCGAAGAGGCGGATAGGCGTCTCGCCCAGAAGAAGGTGCCAGGACCAAAAGATGGTCTTCCTTTCTCCTGCTCCTTGCCCGAATTGTGGTGCTGTGTTGAAAGTCTTGCCCAGCGAAAAGCTACTCCAGCAAGTGTTTCTCTCCAAACGCATTTCGCTGAGCGAGAGCTACACGGACAGTTTGCACTCGGTGAAACAGCAAGAAAATGCTTGTCCGCCGAGCTGAAGGAAACTCCCTGCACAGCACACTGTGGCTGCGTGCAGTGTTCACGCTGAAGAGCGGCAAAGCTCCAAGCCATGGCTGGGCTTCAGTTCTGTCCAGAGCACAGAAGGCGAAGAACCAAGCAGCTGGGCACCGGGCTCATGTACTCAGGGGAGCCAATTTCAAATGTCCAGCCAAGAGCTGCTTCACAAGCACATGCAGCTGAGAATGCTCTGGCTGCTTCAGAAAGGAAGGCGCAGCCCTTGCACTCCTGGACACAAGCTGGCCAGCAGCAGGTTCCTAAACCTTCCGTGCTGCAGAGTGCATGCAGCTGGAGCACAGCCAGAAGGAGGCGTCCAGAAAGAAGGCGTTCTTCAAGTCCCCCCCTCCTCCAGGCAGCCTTGCCACTGAGCACAACACACTGCGCCTCGGGGAGCTTCTTCTTTCCTCAGCTAGATGGACCGTCCCCTTCTTCACTCTCGCAGCTCCCTTGCCCACTTGCAGCAGCTGCTGCCAAGATAAAAGGCTCCAGAAGTCAAGGCCTCTGCTGGGCTGCACTTTCCCCTTGCCTCACGTCAAAGCACCAGAAACTCTCGGCTGCACTCTGTATTTCCAGTCTCCGCTGCATCTACCACTGTCATCTCTGCATCTCCAAGCATCAAGCTGGGCACAATTCTTTCCAGGCAAAGCTGGAAGAGAAATAGGTAGCAGCACAAGTGGCCGCAGGTTGAACTTTCTGTTTTCAAGTGCTAACGTGAATCCGCACACAAGCGAGAGGCAGCCACGCTTCCTCTTGCAGCCTGTGCCATGCGCATACCAGCTCCGTGCTCTGCGCCTTCATTGTGCCGGAGTGGAACCGGTGTCTACTTCTCACCCAGAGAGCACGGTGCCGGCAGAGAAATGCTCCAGGCTGCTGCCTCTGCCCAAACACGCCTGGCCTCTGCACTTTCTCTCTCAGCGCTAGGTAGCAGCACATTCGGTCTGCGTGGTAGCCTGAATCTTAACGGAAAGCTTCTCAGCTAAGTCTCGCACAGAGAACAGTTTGAGGTCAATGAGCTTAGCCGGAGCTTACCCTCGACGCGTGGAAACCTGTATTTGCAGCACATCCTAGTGGTAGCCCTCTTTCCTTTCCAGCCTGCACAGCGCCGGCAGACGGCGGTGCTCTCTGCACCTGCCTTCTCACTTGCAAGTACCAGCGCCAAGCTTACAGCCTTGCAGGGAGCGAAGAGGCGGATAGGCGTCTCGCCCAGAAGAACGTGCCAGGACCAAAAGATGGTCTTCCTTTCTGCTGCTCCTTGCCCGAATTGTGGTGCTGTGTTGAAAGTCTTGCCCAGCGAAAAGCTACTCCAGCAAGTGTTCCTCTCCAAACGCATTTCGCTGAGCGAGAGCTACACGGACAGTTTGCACTCGGTGAAACAGCAAGAAAATGCTTGTCCGCCGAGCTGAAGGAAAATCCCTGCACAGCACACTGTGGCTGCGTGCAGTGTTCACGCTGAAGAGCGGCAAAGCTCCAAGCCATGGCTGGGCTTCACTTCTGTCCAGAGCACAGAAGGCGAAGAACCAAGCAGCTGGGCACCGGGCTCATGTACTCAGGGGAGCCAATTTCAAATGTCCAGCCAAGAGCTGCTTCACAAGCACATGCAGCTGAGAATGCTCTGGCTGCTTCAGAAAGGAAGGCGCAGCCCTTGCACTCCTGGACACAAGCTGGCCAGCAGCAGGTTCCTAAACCTTCCGTGCTGCAGAGTGCATGCAGCTGGAGCACAGCCAGGAGGAGGCGTCCAGAAAGAAGGCGTTCTTCAAGTCCCCCCCTCCTCCAGGCAGCCTTGAAACTGAGCACAACAAACTGCGCCTCGGGGAGCTTCTTCTTTCCTCAGCTAGATGGACCGTCCCCTTCTTCACTCTCGCAGCTCCCTTGCCCACTTGCAGCAGCTGCTGCCAAAGAAAAAGGCTCCAGGGGTAACAGCCTCTGCTGGGCTGAACCTTCCCCTTGCCTCACGTCAAGCACCAGAAACTGTCCTCTGCACTCTGTTTTTCCCTTCTCCACCGCATCTACCACTGTCATCTCTGCATCTCCAAGCATGAAGCTAGCAGAATTGGTTCCAGGGAATACTGGAAGAGAAATAGGTAGCAGCACAAGTAGCCGCAGGTTGAACTTTCTGCTTCCGACTGCTAAAGTGAATCCGCAAACAAGCGAGTGCCACGCACGCTTCCTCTTGCAGCCTGGGCGATTCGCACAGCAGCCTGCTGCTCTGCCTTCGTTCTTATGCTCTTCGTAGCAGGTCGCGCTTTCGTTTAGCTGGAGACGAACAGTCGTCTGCTTCTCGCCCAGAGAGCACGGTGCTGGCAGCGAAAGCCTCCAGGCTGCTGCCTCTGCCCAAACACGCCTGGCCTCTGCACTTTCTCTCTCAGCGCTAGGTAGCAGCACATTCGGTCTGCGTGGTAGCCTGAATCTTAACGGAAAGCTTCTCAGCTAAGTCTCGCACAGAGAACAGGTTGAGGTCAACGAGCTTAGCCGGAGCTTACCCTCGACGCGTGGAAACCTGTATTTGCAGCACATCCTAGTGGTAGCCCTCTTTCCTTTCCAGCCTGCACAGCGCGCCGGCAGACGGCGGTGCTCTCTGCACCTGCCTTCTCACTTGCAAGTACCAGCGCCAAGCTTACAGCCTTGCAGGGAGCGAAGAGGCGGATAGGCGTCTCGCCCAGAAGAAGGTGCCAGGACCAAAAGATGGTCTTCCTTTCTCCTGCTCCTTGCCCGAATTGTGGTGCTGTGTTGAAAGTCTTGCCCAGCGAAAAGCTACTCCAGCAAGTGTTTCTCTCCAAACGCATTTCGCTGAGCGAGAGCTACACGGACAGTTTGCACTCGGTGAAACAGCAAGAAAATGCTTGTCCGCCGAGCTGAAGGAAACTCCCTGCACAGCACACTGTGGCTGCGTGCAGTGTTCACGCTGAAGAGCGGCAAAGCTCCAAGCCATGGCTGGGCTTCAGTTCTGTCCAGAGCACAGAAGGCGAAGAACCAAGCAGCTGGGCACCGGGCTCATGTACTCAGGGGAGCCAATTTCAAATGTCCAGCCAAGAGCTGCTTCACAAGCACATGCAGCTGAGAATGCTCTGGCTGCTTCAGAAAGGAAGGCGCAGCCCTTGCACTCCTGGACACAAGCTGGCCAGCAGCAGGTTCCTAAACCTTCCGTGCTGCAGAGTGCATGCAGCTGGAGCACAGCCAGGAGGAGGCGTCCAGAAAGAAGGCGTTCTTCAAGTCCCCCCCTCCTCCAGGCAGCCTTGAAACTGAGCACAACAAACTGCGCCTCGGGGAGCTTCTTCTTTCCTCAGCTAGATGGACCGTCCCCTTCTTCACTCTCGCAGCTCCCTTGCCCACTTGCAGCAGCTGCTGCCAAAGAAAAAGGCTCCAGGGGTAACAGCCTCTGCTGGGCTGAACCTTCCCCTTGCCTCACGTCAAGCACCAGAAACTGTCCTCTGCACTCTGTTTTTCCCTTCTCCACCGCATCTACCACTGTCATCTCTGCATCTCCAAGCATGAAGCTAGCAGAATTGGTTCCAGGGAATACTGGAAGAGAAATAGGTAGCAGCACAAGTAGCCGCAGGTTGAACTTTCTGCTTCCGACTGCTAAAGTGAATCCGCAAACAAGCGAGTGCCACGCACGCTTCCTCTTGCAGCCTGGGCGATTCGCACAGCAGCCTGCTGCTCTGCCTTCGTTCTTATGCTCTTCGTAGCAGGTCGCGCTTTCGTTTAGCTGGAGACGAACAGTCGTCTGCTTCTCGCCCAGAGAGCACGGTGCTGGCAGCGAAAGCCTCCAGGCTGCTGCCTCTGCCCAAACACGCCTGGCCTCTGCACTTTCTCTCTCAGCGCTAGGTAGCAGCACATTCGGTCTGCCTTGTAGCCTGAATCTTAACGGAAAGCTTCTCAGCTACGTCTCGCACAGAGAACAGTTGTAGGTGAACGAGCTTACGCGGAGCTTACCCTCGACGCGTGGAAACCTGTATTTGCAGCACATCCTAGTGGTAGCCCTCTTTCCTTTCCAGCCTGCAACAGCGCCGGCAGATCGCGGTGCTCTCTGCACCTGCCTTCTCATTTGCAAGTACCAGCGCCAAGCTTACAGCCTTGCAGGGAGCGAAGAGGCGGATAGGCGTCTCGCCCAGAAGAAGGTGCCAGGACCAAAAGATGGTCTTCCTTTCTGCTGCTCCTTGCCCGAATTGTGGTGCTGTGTTGAAAGTCTTGCCCAGCGAAAAGCTACTCCAGCAAGTGTTTCTCTCCAAACGCATTTCGCTGAGCGAGAGCTACACGGACAGTTTGCACTCGGTGAAACAGCAAGAAAATGCTTGTCCGTCGAGCTGAAGGAAAATCCCTGCACAGCACACTGTGGCTGCGTGCAGTGTTCACGCTGAAGAGCGGCAAAGCTCCAAGCCATGGCTGGGCTTCACTTCTGTCCAGAGCACAGAAGGCGAAGAACCAAGCAGCTGGGCACCGGGCTCATGTACTCAGGGGAGCCAATTTCAAATGTCCAGCCAAGAGCTGCTTCACAAGCACATGCAGCTGAGAATGCTCTGGCTGCTTCAGAAAGGAAGGCGCAGCCCTTGCACTCCTGGACACAAGCTGGCCAGCAGCAGGTTCCTAAACCTTCCGTGCTGCAGAGTGCATGCAGCTGGAGCACAGCCAGGAGGAGGCGTCCAGAAAGAAGGCGTTCTTCAAGTCCCCCCCTCCTCCAGGCAGCCTTGAAACTGAGCACAACAAACTGCGCCTCGGGGAGCTTCTTCTTTCCTCAGCTAGATGGACCGTCCCCTTCTTCACTCTCGCAGCTCCCTTGCCCACTTGCAGCAGCTGCTGCCAAAGAAAAAGGCTCCAGGGGTAACAGCCTCTGCTGGGCTGAACCTTCCCCTTGCCTCACGTCAAGCACCAGAAACTGTCCTCTGCACTCTGTTTTTCCCTTCTCCACCGCATCTACCACTGTCATCTCTGCATCTCCAAGCATGAAGCTAGCAGAATTGGTTCCAGGGAATACTGGAAGAGAAATAGGTAGCAGCACAAGTAGCCGCAGGTTGAACTTTCTGCTTCCGACTGCTAAAGTGAATCCGCAAACAAGCGAGTGCCACGCACGCTTCCTCTTGCAGCCTGGGCGATTCGCACAGCAGCCTGCTGCTCTGCCTTCGTTCTTATGCTCTTCGTAGCAGGTCGCGCTTTCGTTTAGCTGGAGACGAACAGTCGTCTGCTTCTCGCCCAGAGAGCACGGTGCTGGCAGCGAAAGCCTCCAGGCTGCTGCCTCTGCCCAAACACGCCTGGCCTCTGCACTTTCTCTCTCAGCGCTAGGTAGCAGCACATTCGGTCTGCCTTGTAGCCTGAATCTTAACGGAAAGCTTCTCAGCTAAGTCTCGCACAGAGAACAGTTTGAGGTCAACGAGCTTACGCGGAGCTTACCCTCGACGCGTGGAAACCTGTATTTGCAGCACATCCTAGTGGTAGCCCTCTTTCCTTTCCAGCCTGCACAGCGCGCCGGCAGACGGCGGTGCTCTCTGCACCTGCCTTCTCACTTGCAAGTACCAGCGCCAAGCTTACAGCCTTGCAGGGAGCGAAGAGGCGGATAGGCGTCTCGCCCAGAAGAAGGTGCCAGGACCAAAAGATGGTCTTCCTTTCTCCTGCTCCTTGCCCGAATTGTGGTGCTGTGTTGAAAGTCTTGCCCAGCGAAAAGCTACTCCAGCAAGTGTTTCTCTCCAAACGCATTTCGCTGAGCGAGAGCTACACGGACAGTTTGCACTCGGTGAAACAGCAAGAAAATGCTTGTCCGCCGAGCTGAAGGAAACTCCCTGCACAGCACACTGTGGCTGCGTGCAGTGTTCACGCTGAAGAGCGGCAAAGCTCCAAGCCATGGCTGGGCTTCAGTTCTGTCCAGAGCACAGAAGGCGAAGAACCAAGCAGCTGGGCACCGGGCTCATGTACTCAGGGGAGCCAATTTCAAATGTCCAGCCAAGAGCTGCTTCACAAGCACATGCAGCTGAGAATGCTCTGGCTGCTTCAGAAAGGAAGGCGCAGCCCTTGCACTCCTGGACACAAGCTGGCCAGCAGCAGGTTCCTAAACCTTCCGTGCTGCAGAGTGCATGCAGCTGGAGCACAGCCAGAAGGAGGCGTCCAGAAAGAAGGCGTTCTTCAAGTCCCCCCCTCCTCCAGGCAGCCTTGCCACTGAGCACAACACACTGCGCCTCGGGGAGCTTCTTCTTTCCTCAGCTAGATGGACCGTCCCCTTCTTCACTCTCGCAGCTCCCTTGCCCACTTGCAGCAGCTGCTGCCAAGATAAAAGGCTCCAGAAGTCAAGGCCTCTGCTGGGGCTGCACTTTCCCCTTGCCTCACGTCAAAGCACCAGAAACTCTCGGCTGCACTCTGTATTTCCAGTCTCCGCTGCATCTACCACTGTCATCTCTGCATCTCCAAGCATCAAGCTGGGCACAATTCTTTCCAGGCAAAGCTGGAAGAGAAATAGGTAGCAGCACAAGTGGCCGCAGGTTGAACTTTCTGTTTTCAAGTGCTAACGTGAATCCGCACACAAGCGAGAGGCAGCCACGCTTCCTCTTGCAGCCTGTGCCATGCGCATACCAGCTCCGTGCTCTGCGCCTTCATTGTGCCGGAGTGGAACCGGTGTCTACTTCTCACCCAGAGAGCACGGTGCCGGCAGAGAAATGCTCCAGGCTGCTGCCTCTGCCCAAACACGCCTGGCCTCTGCACTTTCTCTCTCAGCGCTAGGTAGCAGCACATTCGGTCTGCGTGGTAGCCTGAATCTTAACGGAAAGCTTCTCAGCTAAGTCTCGCACAGAGAACAGTTTGAGGTCAATGAGCTTAGCCGGAGCTTACCCTCGACGCGTGGAAACCTGTATTTGCAGCACATCCTAGTGGTAGCCCTCTTTCCTTTCCAGCCTGCACAGCGCCGGCAGACGGCGGTGCTCTCTGCACCTGCCTTCTCACTTGCAAGTACCAGCGCCAAGCTTACAGCCTTGCAGGGAGCGAAGAGGCGGATAGGCGTCTCGCCCAGAAGAACGTGCCAGGACCAAAAGATGGTCTTCCTTTCTGCTGCTCCTTGCCCGAATTGTGGTGCTGTGTTGAAAGTCTTGCCCAGCGAAAAGCTACTCCAGCAAGTGTTCCTCTCCAAACGCATTTCGCTGAGCGAGAGCTACACGGACAGTTTGCACTCGGTGAAACAGCAAGAAAATGCTTGTCCGTCGAGCTGAAGGAAAATCCCTGCACAGCACACTGTGGCTGCGTGCAGTGTTCACGCTGAAGAGCGGCAAAGCTCCAAGCCATGGCTGGGCTTCACTTCTGTCCAGAGCACAGAAGGCGAAGAACCAAGCAGCTGGGCACCGGGCTCATGTACTCAGGGGAGCCAATTTCAAATGTCCAGCCAAGAGCTGCTTCACAAGCACATGCAGCTGAGAATGCTCTGGCTGCTTCAGAAAGGAAGGCGCAGCCCTTGCACTCCTGGACACAAGCTGGCCAGCAGCAGGTTCCTAAACCTTCCGTGCTGCAGAGTGCATGCAGCTGGAGCACAGCCAGGAGGAGGCGTCCAGAAAGAAGGCGTTCTTCAAGTCCCCCCCTCCTCCAGGCAGCCTTGAAACTGAGCACAACAAACTGCGCCTCGGGGAGCTTCTTCTTTCCTCAGCTAGATGGACCGTCCCCTTCTTCACTCTCGCAGCTCCCTTGCCCACTTGCAGCAGCTGCTGCCAAGAAAAAGGCTCCAGGGGTAACAGCCTCTGCTGGGCTGAACCTTCCCTTGCCTCACGTCAAGCACCAGAAACTGTCCTCTGCACTCTGTTTTTCCCTTCTCCACCGCATCTACCACTGTCATCTCTGCATCTCCAAGCATGAAGCTAGCAGAATTGGTTCCAGGGAATACTGGAAGAGAATAGGTAGCAGCACAAGTAGCCGCAGGTTGAACTTTCTGCTTCCGACTGCTAAAGTGAATCCGCAAACAAGCGAGTGCCACGCACGCTTCCTCTTGCAGCCTGGGCGATTCGCACAGCAGCCTGCTGCTCTGCCTTCGTTCTTATGCTCTTCGTAGCAGGTCGCGCTTTCGTTTAGCTGGAGACGAACAGTCGTCTGCTTCTCGCCCAGAGAGCACGGTGCTGGCAGCGAAAGCCTCCAGGCTGCTGCCTCTGCCCAAACACGCCTGGCCTCTGCACTTTCTCTCTCAGCGCTAGGTAGCAGCACATTCGGTCTGCGTGGTAGCCTGAATCTTAACGGAAAGCTTCTCAGCTAAGTCTCGCACAGAGAACAGTTTGAGGTCAACGAGCTTAGCCGGAGCTTACCCTCGACGCGTGGAAACCTGTATTTGCAGCACATCCTAGTGGTAGCCCTCTTTCCTTTCCAGCCTGCACAGCGCGCCGGCAGACGGCGGTGCTCTCTGCACCTGCCTTCTCACTTGCAAGTACCAGCGCCAAGCTTACAGCCTTGCAGGGAGCGAAGAGGCGGATAGCGTCTCGCCCAGAAGAAGGTGCCAGGACCAAAAGATGGTCTTCCTTTCTCCTGCTCCTTGCCCGAATTGTGGTGCTGTGTTGAAAGTCTTGCCCAGCGAAAAGCTACTCCAGCAAGTGGTTCTCTCCAAACGCATTTCGCTGAGCGAGAGCTACACGGACAGTTTGCACTCGGTGAAACAGCAAGAAAATGCTTGTCCGCCGAGCTGAAGGAAACTCCCTGCACAGCACACTGTGGCTGCGTGCAGTGTTCACGCTGAAGAGCGGCAAAGCTCCAAGCCATGGCTGGGCTTCACTTCTGTCCAGAGCACAGAAGGCGAAGAACCAAGCAGCTGGGCACCGGGCTCATGTACTCAGGGGAGCCAATTTCAAATGTCCAGCCAAGAGCTGCTTCACAAGCACATGCAGCTGAGAATGCTCTGGCTGCTTCAGAAAGGAAGGCGCAGCCCTTGCACTCCTGGACACAAGCTGGCCAGCAGCAGGTTCCTAAACCTTCCGTGCTGCAGAGTGCATGCAGCTGGAGCACAGCCAGAAGGAGGCGTCCAGAAAGAAGGCGTTCTTCAAGTACCCCCTCCTCCAGGCAGCCTTGCCACTGAGCACAACACACTGCGCCTCGGGGAGCTTCTTCTTTCCTCAGATAGATGGACCGTCCCCTTCTTCACTCTCGCAGCTCCCTTGCCCACTTGCAGCAGCTGCTGCCAAAGAAAAAGGCTCAGGGGTAACAGCCTCTGCTGGGCTGAACCTTCCCCTTGCCTCACGTCAAGCACCAGAAACTGTCCTCTGCACTCTGTTTTTCCCTTCTCCACCGCATCTACCACTGTCATCTCTGCATCTCCAAGCATGAAGCTAGCAGAATTGGTTCCAGGGAATACTGGAAGAGAAATAGGTAGCAGCACAAGTAGCCGCAGGTTGAACTTTCTGCTTCCGACTGCTAAAGTGAATCCGCAAACAAGCGAGTGCCACGCACGCTTCCTCTTGCAGCCTGGGCGATTCGCACAGCAGCCTGCTGCTCTGCCTTCGTTCTTATGCTCTTCGTAG